>NC_044051.1:6357158-6359658 GCF_902167405.1 Gadus morhua | reverse complement strand
GCTTCCCCTCCTGACCTTGTGTGTCAACGCACCGCGACCAAATACCCGGCGTGCCTCAGTGGTGCAGAACGCTGGTAATCACCCTGTTTAGTGCTCCTCACTGCTTCACTCCTTCACTCTTCACTCCTTCACCCCTTCACTGCTCACACCTTCACCCCTCTACTCCTTCACTATTTCACGCTTTCACTGTTTCACTGTTTCGCTCATTCACTCATTCACTCTTTAAGTCCTTTACTCCATCACACTTTCACTCTTTCACTCATTCACTCTTTCACTCCTTCCCTCCTTCACTCCTTCACGCCTTCGCTGTTTTACTCTTTTACTCCTTCACTCCTTCACTCTTTTTATTATTGTATTGAAGGAGAAAGAGAGAGAGACAGACAGATACAAAGAGTGAGAGAGGCAGACAGATGGAGAGAGAGACAGAGAGATCGAGAGAGACAGCGAGAGAGAGAGAGACAGACCGATGGAGAGAGAGAGAGAAAGACAGACTTATGGAGAGAGAGAGAGAGAGACAGACCAAAGGAAAAGACAGATCATGAAGTGGCACTTTCCATTTTCCTACATGGGAAGACAAATCGTTGCCTGATGTTTGTTTCATGACACAAATACTCAAGTGCTCGGACAATTTAGTAGACCAACAACTCAGACCAAGAGCGGACAGAACAACATCTTACTATCTGTTGTGTTTAGTGCGGTCGCTAATCTAATTTTTTATCCTTAAGCTATTTGTGTATTCAAGCATTTTTGAATTTCAATTCGTTCTTCAGTATGCCTTTCTTAACTGTTATGAGCCTAATGTTTACAGTCTGTTGTGTCAGATCATGTTTGTGTAATCTTACAATTCAATGTTTCTGCTGGTGTGCATGTTCTACATTTGGGCTACGTTAACGTTATTCAGTCTGATTGTATGTGTGCGTGCCTGTGTGTGTGTGTGTCTGTGTGTGCGTGTGTGTTCGTTTGTGTGTGCGTGTGTGTGTGAGTGCGTGCTTGGGTTCGTCTTGAGTTTGTGTGTGCGTGTCTGCATGCGCGAGGGTGCGATTGTGCGTGTGTGTGTGTGGTTGCCTGCGTGGGTGCCAGTGTGTGTGTGATGGCAGAGGTTGAGGCAGTGATAAAAACTCATTTGATACCTGTGAGCTGAGCCTTGGAAAACCATGTGGACTGCTTCTGGATAATATGTCTGCTTTATTAATTATTCCTTCTGGACGATATATTACGTTAGATGTCGTGAAAAGAATACGATCGTAAATCCTCCTCACAGCTCTTTTCCAGAATTCCGGGCTACCCTAAGCTAGCCGTAAATTTAGCATTTTTAAAGTTACAGGGTCGTTGGGATGTCTTCAGATCGCTCTGTTCCTCCAAGATACACACACACAAACGCACACACACACACACACACACACACACATAAAAGCACATGCATGCACAGACACACACACACGCACACACAACGACACACACGCTCACACACGACGCACACACCGATACACACACACACGACGCACACTGATACACACTAACACCGACACTGACACCCACACACACATTCAACACACATTCATCATCAGATTTCTTCACACCCTTCCATTTTGATTTCTAAATTCCATCCTACTACATTTTAGACATGCGTTTCTCGAAGCGGCGAGCAAAGCCCTCGCAAAAAAATACCCGCCATCTTGTCGGTGTGAACCCTCCATTTCCGGCTCCATTTGAAGTGTATCTGCGAGTCTTTCCCCCCACCCCCCGTCGACCGCTCCCCACCCCGTCAGCAACGTCCTACCGGGCACAGCGTCGCCGTCCTCAGACCCAAGCCGCCGCCGTTCGGCCGGTTTACCGTCGCGCTCGGTTCCCCCTGCAGAGGCCTGGAGCTCTGCACGTGTTGCCATGACACCACCGAGGTCACCACAGGAACACAACAGCTCCAAGCTGCCAGCCTACCCCCCCCCCCCCAGACCCCGTGAGCATGAAGTCATTAGAACCCCCCCCCAAACCCCCAAACCCCTTGGAGTCATTAGAAACCACACTGTCTAAACAGGAAATTAAAGGACTAATCCCGAGCTTTCATCTCCGGGCGCTGGTGTTGGGACTCGGGTCCCGGCTCGCCTCGTTACTCTAGCGTCATTACAGATGTTTCCTCTCCGCGCCCGCAGAGGGAATGTGTTTACACCCGACAGCCCTCAGAGCGTTCCCCTCGGGTCAAAGCCCCCCTCCAGCCCCGGGGGGTCACGGGGGGACACTGCAGGTGGGCAGGGGGGGGGGACACGTTTGCATTAAGGGTGTGTGGCAGAAAACCGACTCACAATAAGTACACTTGTCAGAAGAAAGAGGCAAGACAATATGTATATCGCTGCTGGTACAGTAAGGATGTTCATAGAACAAAGTGCCAAGCACTAACAAACTAGGTTCACCCAGTCCCCCGTACACAACAAAGATAGCTAGGATGAGAGGCTACACGATGCTAAGTGCTATTTTTAAGTGCCAGGATGTACAAACATACAAT
>NC_044051.1:6170552-6200251 GCF_902167405.1 Gadus morhua | reverse complement strand
TCATCTCTTCACTCCTTCGGGCGAGAAGATAAGGCAGGAGACACAGGGCTCCTCTCCCCCACACCGTCACCCCACGTCACCGGTCACCCACACGTGTGTGTGTGTGTGTGTGTGTGTGTGTGTGTGTGTGTGTGTGTGGTGTGTGTGTGTGTGTGTGTGTGTGTGTGTGTGTGTGTGTGTGTGTGTGTGTGTGTGTGTGTGTCTGTGTGTGGGTGCTCCTCCATCACCCAGCACCCTGATCTACGTGGGACAGCAGCGGGGCTGGGGTGTCGTTGTGTGTGACGTCTACGGTCTGTCTGTCTGTCTGGGCTAACGATGATCATAATAATCTTTGAATCTTTGTGTTGTACCAGGGCCGAGTGACGGCCGACACATGTCACATGCACTGTTAGGTAACTGGAATGCTCCTGCATGCTGTTGTTTGGAGGACTGTGGCTGTTGGACTTGTATTATATATTATATTAGATGCTTAGCATGTGACCGCTATTATTAGCATCCGATTGTAGCATCTCAGCGTGCAGGCTGCGTATTTACCGGATTTGGGATAGGTGACGATCCATATGTCGCTACTTCTGAGCGAGAAGTTGGCGATGTCGTCCATCTTGCCCCTGCAGAAGGGTGGCAGCCGCACTCCATCAAACTCGAAGTATTTGCTTTCGAACTCGATCGGCGTGCTCGGCGTCTCCGCCTCGCTCTCGGCCATCATAGCCCCGCAGACCAAAACCAAAACAACGCAGGTTTGGGGGAAATCTAATCCGGGAAGTAAAAAAAAAAGAAAAGGCAGTATTAACGTGCATCCGCCTCTCGCCCAGGGATGTTTGGCACTGTGTGGACGTAGAGGGATCCTGCGAATGACTTGACCTTCAGCCAATCATGCGGGAGAGAAGTGACGTAATGGGGCTCCGCGCGCGCACACGCAGCATCAGCACCACTCTCTCCCTCACCGGAGCAGGATGTGTTCGCTGGTTTTCCCACACGGGGAATGGGATGTGCAATGGTGTCACACAAAGGGAATAGCATCGCGGGTCGTTTTAAATTACATGGAAATTATAATTCGCTAGATTTGTGAATTATAATTTCGACGAACAGGCTGCTCAGGTGGGCGTGTAGTTTTGATATGACACTCACGTGGTCCCCGTGTTATTGAGGAATCAAGGAAGCCTTCATTGAGCGTGTTCTTGGTTGTGTGGGCGTGGTTCCCCCGTGTAACCCAGCCCCCGTGTGCTGATTGGCTGTCTTCTGAAAGTGGGCGCGGCCTTCCAGCCTGTGTTTCAGTATTTGTCAGTCGGGAACGTCCTGTTCTCTACAATTTATGGAAGTAACAGAGTGCTGATCTGCACTAGATTCCGCAGGCCGACTTTAAGTTCGCTTTTCTAGTGAAACGAACAAAAAAAGCTCACGGAAACCCTCGGAACCTTCCACTAACACCACGAGAGTTGAGTCCGGGAACGGGACGTCCCCACCGCGCCGCCGGACGGGCCATGCCTCGCAGTCTGATGTTCGACCTGTCCGAGGGATGGAATTTGTCCTTCGCCGGCTGCGGCTTTCTGGGGATTTACCACATCGGCGTGGCCAGCTGTCTGCTGGAGAAGGCCCCTCACCTGGTCCAGGGAGCCTCCAACATCTACGGGGCCTCGGCGGGGGCCCTGACCGCCGCGGTGCTCGCCAGCCAGGCGTCCCTCAGTAAGATCCGCGTCTTGTGTTTCATTTCACTGCCGAGCCGGCTGATAGTGTGCAACAGGTCGCTCTTGTCTTCCGTCAGTTCCGTGTGCATGTTTTATTAATTAGCGTGTCTTTGTGCATTGGGAATTGTGTTCATATCCAAGTTATACATCGAGGGAATCTGATGTTGTATCGCATGTCAGCTTTATTTAGATTGGAAACAATCATGAGTTACTAGAATAAAGTTGGGTCAACTAGATACTATGCGATACAGCTATCGCTCAGCCCCACTTGTTCCTGGTGACTAGTGCCGAGGAGAGATCTTTCACTTTCTGCCTCTGGTGTGTAGTATCGACCAGCGGTCCGCCCGCCAACCGGGTGACGGCTGACAGCTCGGGTGATCCCCAGCAGAGAGGCCGACCTATAGACTGCCTCTCTGCGGAGGATCGGACCATCAGAATATATCGATTTAGTTATGAAGTCACTCAGGGTTATCTGGGAGGAGCGTGTAGTTCTTAAAGTTGACATTGTCAAAGCAGCTGAAAAATTATGGCAAAGTTGAGCCATGAAAATGAATTGGGTCAAAATATAAAAAGTTGAATATTGAATACCAAATGTATGATGAGTCTAATATGGAATGCTCAGAGTGTGTAAGAAGTCCAGTATAAATATCTCCTTAAAACAGATAAAGTAAAGACACACACATCTCTTCCTTCCTTCTTGTTTCACACTTGGCGTATTATAACAGTCACATAATCACATAAAATCCTATCACTTACTTTAATACTTTTATTGAGAAGCATCATATTGGATATTGGATAAGTACTAAAGCCCATCGCTCATAACACAAATAACAGAAAACCCTACTAGAAACGTAATGCAAAAAAACACCCAAAATAAGCAGATATAAAAAAAGACTTGCATTTATACCGCATTTTTCGAACCAGTGGCCACTCAATGTGCTGTACAGTACTGCCTAACATTCACCCGTTCATGCAGACGTTCACAGACCGACGTCAGTGCTCGTCAGGAGCAGTTAGCGTGAGGTTCCTTGCTCAGGGACACCTCGACACCCCGGCGGGGATCGACCGACCCTCTGGTTACCAACGTGCTCGACCTCCTGAGCTAAATGCCAGATACCGTCCCTAAGTAGATACTTTATTCATCCCCCCAATACATTAACTTAGGCCTATATGTTCATGTAAACAGACTAGTATTCCTTCGTTTTTACCTTGACAAGGACGGAATGGAATTGAGGAATACCAGTCTGTTTACATGAACACATAATTAATATATCAAGTTAGACTAAATTAACCTTTTCAAGTTAGACAACAATACAATCGACAAACGACAATTGTATCAGGAGGTCAAACGACCAAAGCTCTACCTCCTGAGCCCCATGCCGCCCCACTGTCCACAACCCTGTCGTAATAGCGCCACCACTCCCCTTCCTGTAGTCAAATGCTGTGAGGACGTGATCAGCGTGGCCAAGGAGGCCCGCAAGAGGAACCTGGGGCCACTGCACCCCTCCTTCAACCTGGTGAAGGTGCTGAAGGCTGGCCTGGAGCGGGACCTCCCTGCCGACGCCCACCTGCGGGTGGCGGGCCGCCTCAGCGTCTCCCTGACCCGCGTGGCCGACGGCGAGAACGTCCTGGTGTCAGACTTCAACTCCAAGGAGGAGCTTATCCAGGTGGGTCACCTGGGAGGGCTCCCCCTAGAGGTTAACAACGGGTACTGCAGGCAGGGGGACCTCTGATTGGCTGTCCCGCCTCCTAGTGTCCTCCCTTAGTGAATTTGATGAGATTAGTTTACTCAGTATCAATCAGTTCTATTTTATATAACTATTTAATAATAGTGAAGATATACTGTATATTTCAAACATGGGGGGGTAGGCAAGCGTGTGTGTGTGTGTGTTTGTGTCAGATGACGTGTGTCCTTTGATTTTTTTTCTCTGTTTATGTGTGAAAATGACTGACGCTATACTGGTGAAAAGCTTTTTCAGTGCTCTCTGACAGGGCGAGATGGTTGTCTGTCTGTGTGGCTGTATGTTTGTCTGCCTGTCCTCCCTGTCTGTCTGTCTTTCTGTGTGTCTGTCTGTCTGTCTCTCTGTCTGCCTGTCCTCTCAGTGTCTGTCTGCCTGTCCTCTCTGTCTCTCTGTATCTCTGTCTGTGTGTCTTCTCACACCGGTCCCTCTGTTCCTTGCAGGCGTTGGTGTGCAGCTGTTTCATCCCCATCTACTGTGGCATCATCCCCCCCTTCTTCAGAGGAGTGGTATGTCCCTCTTTCTCTTATCTCATCCCCCCTTCTTCAGTTGAGTGGAATGTCCCTCTTTCTCTTATCTCATCCCCCCTTCAACAGAGGAGTGGTATGTCCCTCTTTCTCTTATCTCATCCCCCCTTCTTCAGAGGAGTGGTGTGTCCCTCTTTCTTCTCTCTCTCCCCCCTACTTCAGAGGGGTGGTATGTCCCGCTCTGCTGGTCAGGGCGTGGTCACCGGAGATGTGATTGTACACCGACCGATGGGTCCCGACCCGCTCCACCGTGTTCCTACTAAAGTCAGGGTGGGCGTCGCCTAACCACGCCTACCCATAGATCAGCCACGCTGTCCAAAGAGCCTTACTGTTCGGAGGTTTGTTGTGTTCTCAAAGTGCCGGGCTAAACAGGCCCCGCCCTAGCAGGTGAACGCACCTTCACTTCAGTGTTTATCCTGCGCTATCGGCTGCTCCTGGACTTTGGCGGCAATCGGGGTCATTAGCGAGTGCTAATAAGACTAATTACTCGTGTGTGTGGTGTGTGTGTGTGGTGTGTGTGTGTGGTGTGTGTGTGCGTGTGCGCGTGCGCTCGTGCGCGTGCGCCGTGCGCGTGTGCGCGTGTAGACTCTGTCTCTGTGTATGCCCGGCCCTTCCACTAGCCGGTATTAAACCTAATCCTGGATTTCCTGTGTCGGATTAATAAAGTCCCGACTCCTCTGTAAACATCTGTCCAGACCGCCGGACAGAACCCACTGCACACAGGGGGGCGGAGCTAGAAGAGACCTTGGCAGAGGGGTGGAGCTAGAAGGGACCCGCGCAGGGGGGCGGAGCTAGAAGAGACCCAGGCAGAGAGGCGGAGCTAGAAGAGACGTATGAAGTGACCCAATCAGAGGGGCGGAGCTAGAAGAGACCCACACAAAGGGGCGGAACTTAAAGAGACGTCTCAAGGGACCCAATCAGAGGGGTCCAAATTCCCAATCTCCCTGGTGGAGCCAAGAAGAGCGGGTGTTTACACCGTCACTCCGGGTGTAGGATGTTGTGTTTACTCCATCACTCCTTGCGGAGCTCAGAGGATTACTCCGTCTCGATGGTCGTTGCGGCAGATAGAGGTTCCAGCGTCTCACTCACACAGACAGAGGTTGTCTGTGCGTGAAACAGGATGCTGCACACGCTGTCTCTCCCAGCGTTCAGGGAACTGCGTACGGAATGTAGGCCAGCTCATCCTCTCTGACGTCAGACTGATCGTCCGACGTTTGGTTTCCCCAGCGGACAGAACGTGTCCCTGAGTTAATAATCTGTTTGTTTCAATGATGCGTAAACAAGCGTTCTGGCGGTTCATCGTTGTAATCCCTTTATCCGGCTAGCCATAGCTACCTTTTGCATTTGTCATAGATATGACGATGGATGATGTGTGTGTGTGTGTGTGTGTGTGTGTGTGTGTGTGTGTGTGTGTGTGTGTGTGTGTGTGTGTGTGTGTGTGTGTGTGTGTGTGTGTGTGTGTGTGTGTGTGTGTGTGTGTGTGTACATACACATGTGTGCTTTGTATCGTCAGCAAAGAACTCACTCAATTTATTTTAGAATAAATCTTGCCCACCTTTTTGTCTGTATCTCCTAACTCCTTCCCTCTCTCCCTCTCCTCCCTCTTCCCTCCCTTCCTCCCTCCCTCTCTTCTCCCTCCCTCCCCCAGCGCTACGTGGACGGGGGCATCAGCGACAACCTGCCCCAGTCGGAGCTGAAGAACACCATCAGCATCCTCCCCGTTCTCCGGCGGAGAGCGACATCTGCCCGCGGGGACAAGTCCAGCAGCTTCCACGAGCTGCGCTTTACCAACACCAGCATCCAGATGAACCTGGGCAACGCCTACCGGCTGAGCCGCGCCCTCTTCCCCCCCCGAACCCAAGGTAGCCCCCCCCCCCCCCCCCCCCCCCCCCCCCCCCCCCCCCCCCCCCCCCCCCCCCACCCCCCCCCGCCTAAGTCACGCCCCCTTCCGCCCCAAATCCAAAGTAGGTCCGCCCACCGGCCTATTGATACCCTCATGATCGGTCTGTTTTTAGAGTGGGTCATGCCTCGAGTTATTTTTCTAGTTATGTCACGCGGTTCCGGTTGTCCATCACTTTAGAACAAGACTCGAGGCATAAGTACCGTCAGTGTGATGGAGGGCCCGCTGGCTCCGTCACAGACACGCCCCCAAAAGGATTAGCAGGCAGACATCAGAGGACACGGGGCCCTTGTCGGAGCTCTGCTTCCTTCATCATAGCACTGCGAGACGTCATGTGATCACATCCCTGGTTCTGGAGACATGTTATATTGTCAGATGCCTGTGGTTCTAGATGGAGAACGTGTTATAGGGTCAGATCCCTGGTTCTAGATGGAGAACGTGTTATAGGGTCAGATCCCTGTTTCTAGATGTAGAACATGTTATAGGATCAGGTGCCTGTGGTTCTAGATGTAGAACGTGTTATAGGATCAGATCCCTGTGGTTCTAGATGTAGAACGTGTTATAGCGTCTAATCCCTGGTTCTAGATGTAGAACGTGTTATAGGATCAGATCCCTGGTTCTAGATGTAGAACGTGTTATAGGATCAGATCCCTGGTTCTAGATGTGCAACGTGTTATAGGGTCAGATCCCTGGTTCTAGATGCAGAACATGATGCTATATGTTCGGGTCTGTAGGGTTGTGACTTTGACCATGCATGAGGCTATTATTGGAGCAGGCCACCTTGTGACATGTGACAGATAAAGGCAAATGGAAATTATGCAAACCAGGGCTCCACTCCATAACAAAACATCACGAGAGAAACACACAACTCCACACTACAACATACAAAAAACTATAGAAACACTTGTCTCTACACTACAACATACACAACAAAGAACAGACATGTTATATGATCAGATGCCTGTGGTTCTAGATGGAGAACGTGTTATAGGGTCAGATCCCTGGTTCTAGATGTAGAACGTGTTATAGGATCAGATCCCTGTTTTGTAGATGTAGAACGTGTTATAGGATCAGGTGCCTGTGGTTCTAGATGTACAACGTGTTATAGGATCAGATCCCTGTTTTGTAGATGTAGAACGTGTTATAGGATCAGGTGCCTGTGGTTCTAGATGTAGAACGTAATACAGTATTATCAGGTGCCTGTGGTTCTAGATGTAGAACGTGTAATAGGATCAGATCCCTTTGGTTCTAGATGTAGAACGTGTTAAAGCATCTAATCCCTGGTTCTTGATGTAGAACGTGTTATAGGATCAGATCCCTGGTTCTAGATGTAGAACATGTTATAGGATCAGATCCCTGGCTCTAGATGTAGAACGTGTTATAGGATCAGATCCCTGGCTCTAGATGTAGAACGTGTTATAGGATCAGATCCCTGGTTCTAGATGTAGAACATGTTATAGGATCAGATCCCTGGCTCTAGATGTAGAACGTGTTATAGGATCAGATCCCTGGTTCTAGATGTAGAACGTGTTATAGGATCAGATCCCTGGTTCTAGATGTACAACGTGTTATAGGATCAGATCCCTGGTTCTAGATGTACAACGTGTTATAGGGTCAGATCCCTGGTTCTAGATGTACAACGTGTTATAGGATCAGATCCCTGGTTCTAGATGTACAACGTGTTATAGGGTCGGATCCCTGGTTCTAGATGTGCAACGTGTTATAGGATCAGATCCCTGGTTCTAGATGTGCAACGTGTTATAGGGTCAGATCCCTGTGGTTCTAGATGCAGAACATGATGCTATATGTTCGGGTCTTTAGGGTTGTGACTTTGACCATGCATGAAGCTATTATTGGAGCAGGCCACCTTGTGACATGTGACAGATAAAGGCAAATGGAAATTATGCAAACCAGGGCTCCACTCCATAACAAAACATCACGAGAGAAACACACAACTCCACACTACAACATACAAAAAACTATAGAAACACTTGTCTCTACACTACAACATACACAACAAAGAACAACACACACCTCCCCATTACAACATACACGTAAACATATAACTCTACACTACAACATACACAACACAATAAAAACACATGCCTCTACAATACAATGTACACAACACACACACAACACAAGCCTCCACACTACAACATACACAACATACACACCACACATGCCTCCACACTACAACATGCATCATAAACACATTACATCATAGTCACACTAAGCTAATCCTGTGTACAAAACAATTGCAAACACTCATAAATTCTTGCAATTCAGAGAATACATTGTTTGTGTCTGAGCGTGTGTGTGTGTGTGTGTGTGTGTGTGTGTGTGTGTGTGTGTGTGTGTGTGTGTGTGTGTGTGTGTGTGTGTGTGGTGTGTGTGTGTGTGTGTGTGTGTGTGTGTGTGTGTGTGTGTGTGTACCTATGACCGCCTTAAGAGATAATTCCGGCCAATGGGAAGGCTGTTTAGAAGAAGCACCACTCGTTCGACACAAGGTTCCTCCTGAACGGGACAAACTGGCCGTGGTGATTAGGAGGAACAATAACAGATAGGAAACGTTACTCAGAGATCACATCTCTTTAAACATCTCTTTTAAAGTGTTGCATGACTTTTTGATATGACTAGGACATAGTTTATCCCTCTCATAGTCGGTCAACATGTCCCTCAACAATGAAAGACTCGCTGGACTGGGACATAAAATCATACAATTGAGTTTCTTTATTTTATAAGTACCCAATGGTCTTATAGTAATCGTAATATTCTTAACAGCAGCCATGGCACTCTTGATATGTTGCATTGTCTGACAATTACGCTGTCTCTGTTACTGTTTGTATCTCTCTGTCCGTCTGTCTTTGTTTCTTTATCTGTGTGTCTGTCTATATCTGTCTGTCTGTCTGTCTGTCTGTCTGTCTGTCTGTCTGTCTGTCTGTCTGTCTGTCTTTGTGTCTGTTTTGATTGAACAGGTCTTGGCTGAAACGTGTCAGAGTGGCTACCAAGACGCCCTGCGTTTCCTAGAGAACCACAGTGAGCATCACACCATCCCTGCAACACCCCCCTTCAGATCAACCACACTATCACTCATCTATTCACAAACACACACGTGCACAGCTCAATGCTGCGCGGCGCTATCACCCACCAACCGACCGTAACCATTTGGCTTTTATTTACAAACAACTTTACTCCAGTGCAGTAATGGAACCTTGCACTTGGATTTCCACATCCATATACAACCCCCCAGCAGAATCAATGACATTTCAATCTCATGGGACAGTCAACCCCGAAGTTGTGTTGTTTGTGAGCCATTCACAGCAAATGATTCACCATGACAGTCTCTCATCCTCACCCACGTGGCGGCCCAGGTCACAGGGTTCGTTGACACGTTTGTATTTTAGTGACTCATTAAAAATGACACACACACACACACACACACACACACACACACACACACACACACACACACACACACACACACACACACACACACACACACACACACTGCTACCCATTACATGTTCAATGCTTCCCTTATGATAACTAAAAGGAATACGAAAAAAACAAAAAACATTGTCGTTTCCCCCGCGCAGGACCTGCTCACTGTGGAGCGGCCGAGCGCAGGCCCCGCCCCCTCCGATGCCACGCCCCCCCTGCTGCTGTGACAACGCTGAGACCAGGAGTGAGTGGGTGCTGCGCAGGCTCCGCCTCCTTCAGAAGCAACACTGGTGGTTGGACAAAAGATGATCCTGCCCACGCCAATCAAGAAAGGTAAAGTTTTGGGAGGAGCTAGAATATAAATGTTACATAAACCAAATTTCAGAATGCGACGTGTGAATGGATTAGGGGGCTTTGGATGTTGACGTTTTTTGCTGTTTGTTTCAGTGTTCCATGAGGCCTCCAGTCCAGTATTATAACCCGATCCGCTCCGTGTATTTCAGTTTTCTGTGAGGCCTGCCAGTCCAGTCCAGTATTATAACCTGATCCGCTCCGTGTGTTTCAGTTTTCTGTGAGGCCTGCCAGTCCAGTCCAGTATTATAACCCGATCCGCCCCGTGTGTTTCAGTGTTCTGTGAGGCATGCCAGTCCAACCCAGGGATATACGCCCAGGTGTCAGAGATGCTCCCGGTCCGAGTGGCGTCCTTCATGCTGCTTCCCTACACCCTCCCGGTTCACTCTGCCCTGTCCGTCGCCCAGCGGTGAGTCCCTTCACACGTACCAGGAGGACCCACAATGCATTGCACTGAACTACAGGGTACATCACAATAGCAGCAGTGATAATTAACTAACAAATAACTAACATTCCAATGCTCCATTGCTCCCAAAGCAGCAGCGATCATTGTGATGTCGTGAGGTAATAATCCTGTTTGCAGATCATCTCTGAGTGTTTGTATCTGTATCAGATCCATCAAATCCATGTTACTGTGAGCAGGACAGAACTAGAAACGTAACCATGTTACTGTGAACAGGACAGAACTAGAAAACGTGATCAAGTTCAGAGACTAATGAGTTTCCAAGACTCAAAATCTGTAAGGGTATTGGGGAAACACTGAGCTGGCATGCCGGATGCCTGGTGTGTGTGTGCGTGTCTGTTTGTGTCTCTGTGTGTGTGTGTGTTTATATTTGGTTGGGTGAAGTTGTGGTTGTGTGTGTGTGTGTGTGTGTGTGTGTGTGCATTTGTGCATGCTTGCTTGCATGTGTCTATCTGTGTGTGTGTTTGCGTGTGTGCGTGAAACAATTACAATGACGTCACTAGAATGCAGAAGGGAATCGAACGTGAACTCTGACGATCAAACATGTCAACAAACCCTGCGACCCCTTCGGTGACGCGGGTCAGGATCAGAGACCGAGTCGTGGTGAATCATTTGCTCCGTGTCGCTCACAAACACTGAGACCCCCGGGTTGAAATGTGACACGCCTGTGGGTCTGGTTGTGAGTGTGGATCCTCCAGGGTTGACCCTTGACCTCTCCTCGCCACGCAGGTTCATGGAATGGATCCCTGAGGTTCCCACAGACATGCGCTGGCTCTACGGTGTGGCAGGAGACGTTTACCGCCAGGCCTGGAAAGGGATGCCTGCCACCTCCATGAGGTACACGCTCGCACACGCACGCACGCACGCACGCACACAAAGGCATGTATATATATATATATATATACACACACACACGCACACAGAGGCATATATACATACACACACACACACACACACACACACACACACACACACACACACACACACACACACACACACACACACACACACACACACACACACACACACACACACACACACACAAATTGCATTCCACGCTAAGGTTCTCGTCAATATCTGATGCTTTTAAATTGGTACGATGATCAGACGTAAGCTCAATAAAATAACGAAACGAATACGTCCATCACATCCGTCCATGCGTACCGATGATCGGTTCTGCGCTGACACCTGAAGAGTAACGGAGCGTGTGATTGGTCCCCTGCAGCGCGCCCACTCTGAGGCAGTGTCAGCCCGACGACCTGCCCCCCCCTCTGGACATCGGGGCCCCGCCCCCCGCCCTCTCCACCCAGGACCTCCACAGTACCTACTGGGACACCCAGAACCCCCTGCTCAGCGCCACCAGCCCCGACACCGCCCCCGACACCGCCCCCCAGGAGGTCTGCTTCTTCCTCGGCTCCCAGGAGGAGGTCCCACAGGTTGACCCTTGACCCCTGGGGGGCCCTTGTTTGGGCCTCATGGTTCTACGCCCCGTTGACGGGACACTGGTTCGATAGGAACGTTAGTGACATGAATCTGTCCCCCCCCGGGCTCCCCGAACGCGGCTCTGAACTGCGGCGGGGAGGTTTGTGGACTCACCCCTGCCGTGTCCTCCCCCTGTCCCCCCCCCCCCACCAGCGACGCCCCCACAGAGACCCCCGTCCTCGCTGGACCGGCCCTCCCCTCAGCACTCTGTTTCCCTCACCGTAGAGGTGGCCGTCTCCTTTGCCAAAGTGCAATTATTATAATTGTTGTTTTTTTGAGGTTGAATCCTATTTATTGTACAGTGAATAAGACAGGAAGGTATGGGAGAGAGAGGGGAGGACATGCAGCAAAGGACCACGGGCAGGAATGGAACCCTTAGTGGTACGTGCTCTACCCGGTGATCCAGCAACCCCCTGAAAGTGTAGTTATTAAAGTGCAATAAAGTGCTCCGACGCACGCGTTTGAGGCGGAGTTGAACTCTGTCCCCGAGCGTGCGTCCCTTCTGAGTTCTCTGGACTGAATCCCGTTCTGTGACGCCTCTCCTGAGTGCCTTAATCTGCCTCCCACTTTTGTGGTGTTCGTTTGAGACGTCGTGTTTTTTTTTTTACGAACGCAGTCCAACGCTGTCTAAATAAATAATAATAATGACATTTGAAGTTCAGCTAGGGATGGCGTTGCAATGGCAGCCATCCCTATAGCGAAGGTGTGTTAAATCGCACAGTTGTGTTGTCGTGGGTGTTGCGTGATGTGAGTGGATGGAGGTTTTACATGACTATCTTACGGTTTTATTGAACGTAGTCTGGGTTCATTCATTCTATTTACAAAACAAATACTGGACTAAACCCTTCAAAAACCATGTGTCCTGTGTCTTCTGTGATGTGATGTAATGCTCTGTGATATTGTGACAGGATGTACAGCTGTTGTATTGTTATTATAGTTCCATAAGACTTAACATCCAGGCAGAGAAAGGTATTGGGGTTTAAAGAAAGCAACAGCATTATCTTGTCTCCACAATATCAGTGTGGAAGTAGCAGGGTCTGAAGGACCACAATCCGAGGGAAACCCGTGTGTCACTCATCACACCTCCTGACACCTAATTAGCCGATTCTAAGTGGACTTCTGACCGCTAGCGTGGCAGCCTTTATGTCTGACAGTGTTTAGCCACAACATTGTGAGACAACATACAAACATACATCAATAGATAGCCTAGTAGAAAGATGCCTTACTTATTCGTCACTTATTTTGGTATTTGTCCCAGAAAGTATTCCTGATTCCTTGCTATCTGCCTTTTGTTGAATAAGAGACGACGATGACAGTTGTCCATTCAATCACACGTTTATTTTACACTCGGAGATGATGGATGGATACACAATGCACGCATGCAGTGACAGCAGTAAGTGGCCGCTGCACACGCTCAATACATGGTTAACAGTCAGTCACAAATGTAAACCAACCAATATAGATAATACAGCCATACACGTATTAACACTGTGCATTAAACATACGCTACACATTAACAAAAGATTAGAAGTATGCATTTTCTCAATCAATGTAGGCTAGTAGGGAGGGACACAAACATATTCATTTGAATAGCACTTAATCACAGGTACAGTCTCAAAGGGCTTAACAGGCCACATATATTTGTATTCATATAATTTATTCATGATATAATATACGACATTTAATGGAGGCTTGCTTAAGAGAACCTACCCGTAGCGTGGCGTTTACAGACCAGGACGATGGTGGTGCATGCGCCGTCCCGAGACAGCCAGCGCACCACAGCTTACAGCTAGGTGTCGCTCTCTGCCCACCACAGCCATGGGTGGATTACTGCACGGGCACACCGGGCACATGCCCAGGGGCCCAAGGGCTCAGAGGGGCCCTTGGGCCCCCCTGAGCCGCCCCACAAGTTACTAACAGTGGGGTCCAGGGCCCCACAAGTTACTAACAGTGGGGCCCAGGGCCCCACTGTTAGTAACTGAAGTAGACTGAGCCGCCCCACAAGTTACCTACAGTCGGGCCCAGGGCCCCACAACTTACTAACAGTGGGGCCCAGGGCCCCACAAGTTACTAACAGTGGGGCCCTGGGCCCCAGCGTTAGTAACTTTTAATGTTGCATTGTCGAAGCAATCAGTAGAGAAATACAAAAATTCAAGCGAAAACAGCAATAGTAGGCCTGTTACTACTGAGTAAATAAATTAATAAAAAGATCAATAGGGGGCACTATTTCAGTTTGTGAATTTGAGACCATTCACGAACAAGTCACTGTCATTTAAACACGGAGCAACGGCGAACTCTAAGTGGAGCGTTGAAGCAATGAATTTATTCAGTTCCGATCATTTAACAAGCCTGGAGATGATGCAACCCCAAAAGGACTGCTACGAATTATACTCGATTGTGGACTGCAATCTATGTTTCCAAATGTGTACGTAGCGCTACCTACGGCTTTTTCAGAATCTGCCCGTCAGTAATTGCGAAGGGGAGCGGTCATTCTTTCCTCTGGATAAAAAATGAACTGAGGACGAAAATGTCACAAAAACGCCTCAAGGCACTTTCTCTCATGGCAATTGAGAGCGACCTTACCAATGCACTGGAGTTTGATGATATCGTGGAGGATTTTGCACGGAACAGAGCCCGGAAAAAATGCATTTCATAGGTGAAATGCATTACTGTCAATTAATGTAAGGAACTGTTCGTATTGAGTTGCTTTAAGTCGTTTTTATTTGTGGTTGAAAGCGGTGCATTCGAAATTAGTTCAAATCGCCCAAAATTGCATCAATTATGTATTTTTTTTATCATGTTTTGGTTAAAGGCACCCAGTGCAACTTTCGAGGCTTAAAAATAAACATTCAATTTCTAGTCTTTTTTACACGTAGTAAGTTTCAATAACTCCATACCATTACATACCGACATTCAAGCAGCAAAGATGAGACGTCGTTGTGTGGTGAGAACTGATAGAAAATCGATAACAACAACATTGCCGCCATTTTCTTTATTTTTTGTAACCTACGATAAATAAAGCAGGCTTCCAGTCAATGGAAAAATGGCTTCTCCCCACCGGCGATTGTTGTTGTTTACGATTTTCTATCAGTTCTCACCACACAACGACGTCTCATCTTTGCTCCTTGAATGTCGATATGTAATGGTATGGAGTTATTGAAACTTACTACGTGTAAAAAAGACTACAAATTGAATGTTTATTTTTCATTGAATTTTTACATAAAGTTGCACTGGGTGCCTTTAAATAAAGATGCATTTATTTGTAATAATTATTGTGAGGTTGCCTTTCCTGTGCTACAAATCCTGCTGAGTTGCAGGTATAGGCCAATGACTTATTATCGCCAATAAGTGTGCGTGTACTCTGGGTGCGTGTGTTTATGTTGGAAGGGGGGGGGGGGGGGGGGGGGGGCTGCGGAGTCCACGTGCCCAGGGGCCCGATATGTCATAATCCGTCTATGACCACAGCCAACCACTAAGCGTCACTCTCTCCCTACCATAGCCAACCACTAGGTGTCGGTCTTTGCTAACTTAACTTGCTGACAACAACAATGCAAGAACCACCAAACGGGCTTGAAAGGGGAATTATCCATTCCAACTCCGTTACACATACAACTGACCTGGCCCTCAGATTGTCTGTAGGAACGTGTCGCAGGTTCAGTCGGGCGAGTAAAGGAGCTGGTGAAGGCCTCTGGGGGCGGGGCCTACCTGCCCCCGCCAGCCCCACCCCCCCGCCCGCAGAGCACCTGTTTGAACTTGGCCCTGTAGAACATGGGCCCGATGCAGACGCCGATGTACGGAAAGGAGAAGATCGCCTCCAGCACGTTGCACCAGACACGGTCTTCCCTGTTGAACGTCAACAAGGGTGGCAGGAAGCAGACGGGCAGGTAGGCGAAGACGGCCGGCACGATGACCAGCAGGACGTTCTTCAGGGCCCGCCTCTTCTGCGGCAGGGCGCTGGGGTGGGCGGGGCCCTGTTGCCCCAGCGACCAGGCCAGACCCACCAGGCAGTAGAGCATGACCATGAGGAGGACGCAGACGAGCACGGACATGGGCAATGCGATGTTTTCGAACCCCGTATAGACTGTGGAAACCGTGAGTGGAAGGGAAGTGAGAACAACGACAGAAATCTTCCCAAATGTCACATTTAGCTAAAGCTTCAACAATCTGCTCGTCCAAATATGGGCGTGACCACCAGGGCCGTTTCTTGCTATATGCGGAGTGTGCTGTTGCATAGGCCCCCCAAAGACACGAGGGCCCCCCAAAGACACGAGGGCCCCCCCAAGCAATTTTTATCAATTATTATTAAAAAATAAAAACGTCGTCTCATTAATGCATTAATGCACGTATGGAAGACGTAAAAATGCAAAAGAGGACATAATTGACGTTTCACTCGATGTCAGGTTGGATCCCACCGCGTCACGCGTGTGTGAACCGTAAACGTCCTCACCTGTCGTCAGGCCGAAGATGAGCGTGACGGTCCAGACAGCGGCCGAGATGGCGATCTTGTACCCCCACTTGCGGGCCCTCAGGTACACCAGGGGCCGGGCCACGGCCGCGTAGCGCTCCACGCACATGACGGCCAGCAGCATGGGGCAGCCCGTCACAACCAGGATGTACGCCCCCTCCTCGACCGCCAGGAAAGAGTCATTTTCTACGGTGTGTCGAGGGGGAGGTTTAGAAAGTAAGTTAGTGCTGAATGGACTGCATTTAAACAGCGCATTTTTAAACGGTGGCCACCCAAAGCACTTTACAATACTGCCTGACATTCATTCATTCATGCACACGTTCACACACCGACGGCGGAGTCAGTCACGCAAGGCGACAGCCAGCTCGTCGGGAGCGGTTAGGATGAGGTTTCTTGCGCAGGGACAACTTAACACTCTGCAAGGAGGAGCCGGGAATCAAAGTAGCCACCCTCTGGTTACCCTCAACCTGCTCTATCTCCTTGTGCCACATGCCAGATGCCGCCCCTAACTAGATACCGGTACTTTATTCATCCCCCTTGGGGAAATTCTGTTGTAGGCCTATATGCGCACTGACCAACTTGAGTAACTTGAGCGACAGGCCTGCTATTATATAGTAGTAAGATAAGAATAGCAAATGCAGTGTGTCCAGTGTGTGTGGGGATGGTATGGGGGGGGGGGGGGGGGGAGAGATAGAGAGAGAGAGAGAGAGAGAGAGAGAGAGAGAGAGAGAGAGAGAGAGAGAGAGAGAGAGAGAGAGAGTCACGATAGGCGTTTTGTGTTTGTGTGTGCGTGTACGTACGTGTGCTTACCGTTTACCAGCGTGTTGTTCTCGCGAAAAAAGCGAATGGCGATGCCAAAGGGCGCCACGAAGATGTGAAGGAGCTGCATCACCAGCAGGTTCACACCTACAACCTGTAGCACCATGCACACGCACGCACACACGCGAGCGCGCAGACACACACAAACAAACACACACACACACATACACACCCCTTTACCGGACTCACAACCGGGACGTTTGTACCGAATACAGCTTGAGTCACACCCACACTGAATTCGTTAACACTTAACAATGTGGGTACATTAATTAACATGAGTTAAGGCAGTGATAAGCATAAAATCTGATTATTGCAGGTGTAAGTGTTATACACTAATGATTTACATCAACACCATGACCTTAGTACACTTCAACATTTACAACATTTTGATTCCATTTATTGAGTCTCCCAAAGTCCCCCAATTTGTCCACAGGGAACCCCATTGACATAGACTATCAACCAACATGAGCACCATTAGTAAATTATGACTAGACCATCGGTTAACTGTTATTTAAAGTGCCATTCTGGATCAGTCAAGGCTTCAGACGTCAGGGATCTTGAACACACTTTTGTCAGGGATCATGAACACACACAAATGTATGTCATACGTCCTTGCACCGTGCTTAGCATTGTGTAGCATCTTATCCTAGTTATCTTTGTTGTGTACGGGGAGTGGGTTAAACTAGCTTTCTACGAACATCCTTTCCGTACCGACAGCGATATATTGTTGTTTCTCTTTCTTCTGACAAATGTACTTATTGTAAGTCATTTGGGATAAAAGCTTCTGCTAAATGCCCTCAATGTAAATGGTTCAAACCCAGAGCCTTTGTGCTGGAGAGTCCTGCAGCATAGCCCCTAGTGTACCAGGATGGACCCTACTCCAAAAACAAACGGCTAAAACACAGTGAGGACCTGTGATGAATCAGTGATGGAGTGAACACTCGCTACTCGTAGAAATGTTCGTAAAACAATTTTCCTTCCCGATACCGATTCCGATTCCTGAACTTCAGTATTGGCCGTTACTGAGTTTATATCGCGCCGCATCTAACATTCTAACTACTTATAGCACGTCTTCTTATGGAAGGGTTCTCTTACAATGACAACAATGTATAGTGGGCTCACTAACTGTCAAACGCTGCTATTGATGTTCTTTGCCTGTGTAGTAAATAAGCTAGTCATGGGATGGTATTGGAACGGCGTATAGACTAGCGTACCCAATACCCCATTTTAGGCAGTATCGGAGGTATTTCCGATACTGGTATCGGTATCGGAACAACTCTAGCTGCGTGAGACCCACCTTAGCGGGAGACAGATTTTTGTGCTCCTTAATGAAGAGCCAAGCTAACGGCAGGTTAGCTGCTAGTCCCACGAACAGCATCAGGACCTGAATGTAGGTCCAAAGTTTTTCGTAGATGAGGTCCTCACAGTGTGCACTGGAATCTGCAAAGGAAGAACAGAAGCAGGTGGAATGGACTGTAATCAAGTCAGGCGTATCTTTACTGATCTGAAGCTGGGTCCTGTCAAGCTCATCTGGTAGCTTGTGGTCACATGTTCACTGCCAGTTGTTCACAGGTTTGATTCCAACTAAGGCCAATGTATTCTCTGTATTGTGAGATGTGTTGGATGACGGGGTCAGTCCAAAGGCTTGTATATCATAAATAATAATAATGTTAAAGTAGACTATTTTCAGTTTGAATACTCTTCCTCATCTTTGTCTCGGTCATCTCTTTGATCTCAGTTTAATGACTTCTGCTTTGTAATCCGAATAGGGAATCCAAACCCACTCAGCCCCATTGTGTCGTCTCCTAACTTCTTCACATGCACCTCCGGTCTCCTCACATCCACCTCTCTGTTTCTGTCTTCTCCTCCTCCCATCCATCCGTCACTCTTTCTCTCACATCCACCTGTCAATTTGTTTCTTCTTTCCTCACATGTACCTTCCTCTGTCTCACGTCCAACTCTCTCTCTCTCCATCTCCTCACATTCACCTCCCTTTATTTCTTACATCAGATTGTCTCTGTCCTCTCCTCAAATCCGCCTTCCTCTATCCCAACTCTCTCTCCATCTCCTCCTCACTTCCACCCTCCTCTCCACATCCAACTCTTTCGTCCATCACCTCACATCCCCCTTCCTCTGTCTCCCCTCCAGCTCTCAGATGCGTCTCTCTCCAGTTTCTTACTGTCTGCCATCCTTGTCGTCTCCGGAGGTCTTGGGTCTCGTGTTGCTGTGTCGTTCTGCTGTTCTCCTGTCACCACAGCTGTGCTGCTGGTTGAGATCCTGCAGGAGGAGAGACACTGCCCCCCCCCCCCCCCCCCCCCCTCCCCCCTGCCCCCTCTTTCCATACGTAGCAGCATCGTCTTTCTTGGAAAAACACAAATGCACATCAATCCCCCTGTACGCAATTGATAGAAAACAAATGAGCAGGTGTGTTGTACATATTCTGTGTCCTCGGATGCAAATTGCAGTCCGAGGTGTTTTAGGCGCCAGGTGGTTTTATCACGGGCGTGGAATATCTGTTGTTTACTTACGCTGTGGTATTGGTTGCCAAATTACATGTTAGTATATAGCCTTACCCTTGCCTGCCCCCTCAGAACTTACATTTTTCAAGATTTTTCTCAAACCACTAGGGCCGTTTGTTTTCGTTTTTTGCGTGGCCCTCATAAGAGCTCATGTCACTCATACAGAAACATCAGAACTAAAGTGTTTTACACTATGCCCGTTCCTCTGTAGCACTAAATCCCCTCAGCTGAATGAAGCAATGGCGGAATTGACCGTGGCTTTCAGCTCTTTACCATTCGTTGTGGTGAACATGACAGGGACGGCCATGTTTGATTGATCTAAACAGGTGTGACGGTGTGACTGTGGTTTGGTGGCAGTGTATACGAATGAATGCATGATTGTGTCCCCCACCCCCCCTCCTGTCTCCCATCACTTCCGCTGCATGTTGCTGCCATGTTTTTAGCGCCACCTGCGGGGGGCTGAGAGGCAGAACGTGTGCTTTGTGTGTTGTGATGCAACGAGATCCCCGTTCTCTCGCTAGACCGGCCCTCCCGGCAGTACTCTGTTTTCCTCTCCTTGAGGTGGCCGTCTCCTTCGCCAAGGTGTAATTGATAAAAAGTAGAGCTGTCAGTTAAACGCGTTATAAACGACGTTAACGCAAACCAATTTTAACGGCGTTAAAAAAATTATCGCGCGATTAACGCAATTATTTTATTTTTAAAAAAAAAACCTTTTTTTTGTTTTTTGGTTTTTTGGCTCAAAACAAAGAAGCAGTAGCCTGACTGCTATGTTCAAATGACATTTGTTCAAAGCAGTCGTTTAATTGCACTATAGGCTCTTTTTTTGTATCGTCCTGTTTTGATCAGTATGTGCCAATGTTGTTATCAATAAAAAATCATTTGCACAAGGCAAGCCGATGCACTTCACCATGTTGATAAGAGAATTAAAATGAGAAGAATTATGGGACAAAAAAATCAAGGGATATTTAGCATAGAAAAATAATTTGCGATTAATCGTGAGTTAACTATGACATTAATGCGATTAATCACGATTAAATATTTTAATCGCTTGACAGCTCTAATAAAAAGCAAATAAGATTGAATCATTTTTATTGTACAGTGAGTAAGACAGGAAGGTATGGGAGAGAGAGGGGAGGACATGCAGCAAAGAAACAAAACAAATACTGAACTAAACCCTTCAAAAACCATGTGTCCTGTGTCTTCTGTGATGTGATGTAGTGCTCTGTGATATTGTGACAGGATGTACAGCTGTTTTATTATTATTATTATAGTTCCATAATACTTAATATCCAGCAGTCCAGACAAACCTGTCGTGATGGGAGAAATGTACTGGGGTTTAAAGAAAGCAACAGCATTATCCTGCCTACAAAACTGAATATCAGTGATTGAAGCAGAGTCAGTGAAGGACCACAAACCAAGGGACACCTGTGTGTCACTCATCACCCCTCCTGACAGCCCTTTGAGATGGACCTTGATTAATTAACCGGATCTAAGTGGACTTTTGACCACTAGCGTGGGGGGCATTTATGTCTGAAAGTCTTAAAGTGTGACCCCAAGTGTTTAGCCACAACATTGTGAGCCAACATACAACAGGCATAGAAGGGCCTAGTACAAACAGACCATACTTACTTATTTGTCACTTATTTTATTATCTGTCACAGAAAGTATTGCTGATATCTGCCTTTTGTTGAATGACTGACAATGATGGCAGTTGTCCATGCAATCACACGTTTATTTTACACTCGGAAGATGATTGATGGACACACAATGCACGCATACAGTGACAGCAGTTAGTGGCCGCTGCACACGCTCAACAGTCAGTCACAAATGTCAATCAACCAATATAGCCATACACGTATTAACATACGCTACAAATTAATAAAAGATTAGAAGTATGCATTTTCTACATCAATGTAGAAGGGACACAAACATATATTCATTTGTATAGCACTTAATCACAGGTACAGTCTCAAAGGGTTTAACTGGCCACATATATTTTTATTTATGTAATTTATTTATGATATAATATGTGACATTTAACGGAGGCTTACTTAAAGGGACACTGTGTAATATTTTAAGTCATTTCTTTCCTCAAATCAACGTATTAATTCATAAATAAGTCCTCATTGGTGTAAAATTACCTCTGCCAAAAATCTCACTTATCCTCCTGAGCGAATAATTCACTATCTTGCTTGAGGAATAATTACTCATAAATCATTAGCTTACACTAATGATTCAATGCAGTTTAAAATTTGTTTGAAATAACGAACCTCATCATCACTCGAATGACTTGATGAGGTAGTATTGGATGTCATGACACAGCTTCTTGGCACATACTGCCCACCGTAGTTTTTCCACAAGCGAGCACTATTAGTTTGAATGCAATATACAATTGTACCAATAGATGGGAGTAATTTTTACATAGTGTCCCTTTAAGAGAACCTACCCGTAGCGTGGTGTTTACAGAAACAGGACGATTCTGGCGCATGCGCCTTCCCGAGACAGCAGCACACCACAGCCAACCACTAGATGTCACTTTCTCCCTACCACAGCCAACTACTAGGCGTCACTTTCTCCCTACCACAGCCAACCACAAGGTGTCGCTCTTTGCTAACTTAACTTGCTCTCAACAACAATGCAAGAACCACCTTGCAAGGGGAATTAACCATTCCAACTCCGTTACACATACAACTGACCTGACACTCGGATTGTCTGTAGAAAAACGTCGCAGGTTCAGGCGGGCGAGTAAAGAAGCTGGTTGAGGCCTCCGGGGGAGGGGCCTAACCGGACCCGCAAGCCCCACCCCCCCGCCCGCAGAGCACCTGTTTGAACTTGGCACAGTAGAACATGGGCCCGATGAAGACGCCGAAGGACGGGCAGGCGAGGAGCACCTCCACCACGTTGCACCAGACACGGTCTACCCTGCTGGACGTCAACAAGGGTGCCAGGAAGAAGAAGGGCAGGTAGGCGAAGACGGCCGGCACGATGACTAGCAGGACGTTCTTCAGGGCCCGCCTCTTCTGCGGCAGGGCGCTGGAGTGGGCGGGGCCCTGTTGCCCCAGCGACCAGGCCAGACCCACCAGGCAGTAGAGCATGACCGCGAAGAGGACGCACACGAGCACGGACACGGGCACGGCAATGTTTTGTAACCCCTTAAAGACTGTGAAAACCGCGAGTGGAAGGGAAGTGAGAACAACGACAGACATCTTCCCATGTGTCACATTTAGCTAAAGCTTCAACAAACTGCATGTCCAAATATAGGCCTGGCCAAATATAGGCGTGAACACCAGGGCCCTTTCTTGCTATAAGCGGAGTGGGCTGCTGCATAGGCCCCCCCAAAGACACGAGGGCCCCCCCAAGCTTCCATTTCAGCCTTTTATTGTATTATTATCAAATATTATTCAAAATTATTTCTTTTGTCTCATTTATGCGTTAATGCACGTATGGAAGATGTAAAATGCAAAAGAGGACATAATTGACGTTTCACTCGATGTCGGATCCCACCGCGTCACGTGTATGTGAACCGTAAACATCCTCACCTGTCGTCATGACGAAGATGAGCGTGACGGTCCAGACAGCTGCCGAGATGGCGATCTTGTACCCCCACTTGCGGGCCCTCAGGTACACCAGGGGCCGGGCCACGGCCGCGTAGCGCTCCAAGCACATGACGGCCAGCAGCATGGGGCAGCCCGTCATCAACAGGTTGTACGCCCCCTCCTCCACGGCCTTTGTCCACCGCGGGGTCTCAGAAGTGACATTTTCTACGGAGCGTGAAGGTGGAGGTTTAGTAAGTAGGTAAGTGACTGGTGAATGGACTGCATTTGTACAGCGCACTCTTAATAAGTGGCCACGCAAAGCACATTACAAAACCGTCTAACATTCACCCAATAATGCATACATTCACACACCTATGGTGGGGTCCAATGCAAGGCGACAGCCAATTGGTCTGGGGCCGTCAGGGTGAGGCGTCTTGCTATAAGGGACACCTCGACACTCGGCTAGGAGGAGCCGGGGATCAAACTAGCGACCCTCTGGTTACCAACCAACCCGCTCTGCCTCCTGAGCCAGATGCCAGATGCCGCCCCTAACTAGATACTCTATTCATCCCCGTTGGGGTAATTCAGGTCTCCAATTGCTCACGAAGTCAACATACAACAGCACAATTGACAACCAACAAAAATGGACGAACAGTAAAAAGTCAACCGAATAGATACACAAAAGTCGATTAAAAGTGAGCAATATGGCACGCATTTAAAATAGCATATAAAAAAGAGCTGGAGGTAGATATAAATAAATACAAGCAAATGCAGTGTGTCCAGTGTGTGTGGGGATGGTACGGGGGGGGGGGGGGGGGGAGAGAGGGAGAGAGTCACGATAGGCGTTTTGTGTTTGTGTGCGCGTGTACGCATGTGTGCTTACCGTTTATCAGCGTGTCGTTCTTCTGCGCCACGTAAAAAACGCGAATGGCGATGCCCACGGGCGCCACAACGATGTGTAGGAGCTGCATCACCAGAAGGTTCACACCTACAACCTGTAGCACCATGCACACGCACGTGCGCAGGCGCACACAGACACAAAGACACACACACACACACACACACACACACACACACACACACACACACACACACACACACACACACACACACACACACACACACTGACACACACACCACTTTACTGGACTCACAACCGGGACGTTTGTACCGTGCACACCCACACTGAATTTGTTAACACTTAACAATATGGGTAAATTAATTAACATGAGTTAAGGCAGTGATAAGCATTAAATAGGATTATTGTAGGTATAATTGTTATACACTTATGATATACATCAACACCATGACCTTATTACACTTCAAATTTAAAACAACTTTATTAATTCCATTTAGTGAAATGAAAGTTTCCCAATTCGTCCTCAGGGAACCCCACTGACATACACCATCAACCAACATGAGCACCATTAGTAAATGATGACTAGACCATCCTGTTATTTAAAGTGACTGGATCAGGCAAGGCTGCAGACGTCAGGGATCATAGACACACTTATTGTATGTCGTACGTGCTTACACTTAAAAATAGCTATCTTTGTTGTGTACGGGGAGTCGGTTAAACTAGCGACTAAGTGCTCGTCATTTGTTTCTATGAACATTCTTTCTGTACCGACAGCGGTATATTGTTGTTTCTCTTTCTTCTGACAAATGTACTTATTGTAATTCATTTTGGATAAAAGCGTCTGCTAAATGCCCAAAATGTAAATGTAAATGGATCGAACACAGAGCTTTTGTGCTGGAGAGTCCTGCAGCATGGCCCCTATCGACCACAACTGACCCAACTTCAAAAACAGCTAAACACAATGGACATGTGGTGAATCCATGATGGAGTGAATGCTCGCTAGCTGTGTAAATGTTCGGATACCAATTTATCCTTCCCCATAGCGATTCAGATTCCTTAACTTGAGTATCGGCCAATAACAGATATATACCGATACAGCATCTAGCATTGCACTACTGTAACTATTTATAGCAGTTGTTCTTATTGAAGGGTTCTCTTACGATGACAGCAAATGGGTTCACTAACTGTCGAACGCAGCATAAGACCACATGTTTTTGTGATGTCCTTTGCCTGTGTAGTAAATTAGCTATTCATGGGATGGTATCGGATCGCCAGATAGACTAGCGTACCCAATACCCCGTTTTAGGCATTATCGCAGGTATTTCCGATTCTGGTATCGGTATCGGAACAACTCTAGCTGCGTGGGACCCACCTTAGCGGGAGACAGATTTTTGCTCTCCTTAATGAAGAGCCAAGCTAACGGCAGGTTAGCCGCTAGTCCCAGGAACAGCATCAGAACCTGAATGTAGGTCCAAAATTTGTCGTAGATGAGGTCATTGCAGTTTGCTACCATCTCACTAGGAGACTGGTGCCGAAGTGCACTGGAACCTGCCAAGGAAGAACAGAAGCAGGTGGAATGGACTGTAATCAAGTCAGGCGTATCTTTACTGATCTGAACCTGGGTCCTGTCGAGCTCATCTGGTAGCATGTGGTCACATGATCACTGCCAGGGTCACGGGTTCGATTCCAACGAAGGCAAATGTATTCTCTGTATTGTAAGATGTCAGTCCAAAGGCTTGTGTGTCATAAATAATAATAATGTTAAAGTCGACTATTTTCAGTTTAAATACTCTTCCTCATCTTTGTCTCGGTCATCTCTTTGATCTCAGTTTAATGACTTCTGCTTTGTAATCCGAATAGGGAATCCAAACCCACTCAGCCCCATTGTGTCGTCTCCTAACTTCTTCACATGCACCTCCGGTCTCCTCACATCCACCTCTCTGTTTCTGTCTTCTCCTCCTCCCATCCATCCGTCACGCTTTCTCTCACATCCACCTGTCAATTTGTTTCTCCTTTCCTCACATGTACCTTCCTCTGTCTCACGTCCAACTCTCTCTCTCTCCATCTCCTCACATTCACATCCCTTTATTTCTTACATCAGATTGTCTCTGTCCTCCTCTCCTCAAATCCGCCTTCCTCTATCCCAACACTCTCTCCATCTCCTCCTCACATCCACCCTCCTCTCCACATCCAACTCTCTCCTCCATCTCCTCACATCCCCCTTCCTCTGTCTCCCCTCCAGCTCTCAGATGCGTCTCTCTCCAGTTTCTTACTGTCTGCCATCCTTGTCGTCTCCGGAGGTCTTGGGTCTCGTGTTGCTGTGTCGTTCTGCTCTGTTCTAAACTACGGTTTACCGAAGGTTGACTCTGTGTGCTACTTGGCCGCCGTGACAGCATAGTATATAGCCTTACCCATGGCCTGCCTCCTCAGAATTTACATTTTTCGAAATTGATCTCAAACCACTCGGGCCGTTTTTTTCTTTTTTGCGTGGCCCTCATAAGAGCTCATGTCACTCATACAGAAACATCAAAATTAAAGAGTTTTGCGCTATGCCCGGTCGTCTGTAGCATTAAATCCCATATGCTGAATGAAGCAGTGGTGGAGTTGTATGTGGCCCTCAGCTCTTGAGGTGAACAATGACGGACGGCCATGTTTGATTGATCTAAACAGGTGCGATGGTGTGACTGTGGTTTGGCGGCAGTGTATACGAATGAATTCATGATTGATGCAGTCTTCTGGAAACACCTACTCATGACTGTTAGTCAAATCGAAACGGCCTGTTTTCCATGATATCATTCCTCATCCTAAATGCCCCGAAAAAAAATCAGAAGTATCCTCCGCCATTGAGATTAATAAACAGGAGACATTTTATATTTATTATATTTTTTACAATTGATATTTGACAACAGAAGAGTTTTGTCTTCAGTCAACAACTTTTGTTAAAAACACAAATAAACATCTTTAGACTCTTCTATCGTTCCGAACTGTCCTAATGTTCACAATGATAAATGTTTGAGTTAATCTTCAAAAACACAAAGCACAAAGATTATTGCAATGGTAGATCATTTGTGAAAAACCAAGTACAGTTTAATTGATTAATATAAGTATCAAAATTAAAGGTAACTCTTGTCAGTCTATTTACACACCAGTGGTCAAACACGCGATGCCTCATCAGTAGAAGAAGCTAAATCAAAGTGCTTAACGATTATCCACCAACAATCCTAACTGCCCTGTCCCATAGAAATATAAACTCAATGTATATCAACCTCCAGAATCCACAGAAAACATTAAACTATAACCACATCTACATAAAAACATAAATCAAACCAGTGTAGACAGTAGGTAGGCAAGTATTGTTAAACGACAAACCAACTTTAATATCTTGACAATCTAACAACCAGAGAAATAAACAGGTCTCGTGATGTTGAGTTATTGTTAATAAAGTCGGTTCCAGAGGGTCTGAAGGGTCTATGCTAGTGGGACAGTTGTGTCCAAACACCTCCAGGAAGTGACATAAAGAATGTTATCTGGTACGGGAGCAGCCATCTTAGAAGTCCTGGTTCTGTCTCCCGCTGCATCGCGGAGCTGCCATTTTGAAATCCTCTGACCATCCGACATATTGACTGCAGGAATGTATAAACCAATCGGGAGGCTCCTAATCACTCTTTTGTAATCACATGTCCCTGGTAAAGCTACAACTAATTTCACACACACTGCGGGACCTGGCTGGTTGGTCCGTTTTGAAAAGCAGTTCTCAGATGTCACTTGCGGGTACAAAACATGTTCCCTTTTGTCCTTCCCTCCAGATCTTCTGAGAGTGTTTAGACCCCAGAATGAAGACCCCAGGGTGGTGGTCTTCACCCCAGAAGTGTGTAATCTAGACCCAGGAATCCCAAGACCCTGCAAGGCTGGGTCGAGAGGGAAGGTTCACACCACAGACCTGATCATGAAGGAGATCGCCATCCTGCCTGGTTAACCACAGGAAGTTCCTTTGGAATACGCCCCTCAATTTGTATGGGGAGACCTCAGACACAGACACCACCTCAAAGGAGTCCACGTCCTCCACCCGACTGCACCAAGAGGTCCCTCAACATCTCAGGGCTCAGCTTGGTAACCATAGCAACCCCAGACCAGTGTTGGTCAAAACCAGCATCTCTTAAGAGCCGTTGTTTCGTATCATATCCCGGATCGATGGAGGGATGAGGCCGATGTCAAACCGGTGGTGGGTTACTGCCAGTGCCTTTGGGCGGCGGGGTTGGGGTTGGGGTAGACGGAGGCCGGGTAGGCGGGGCCGACCGCCCCGGGGTTGTGTGGGTAGGGGCCCGATGTGGGCCAGGGGCCCGAAGTGGGGTAGGGGCCTGAAGTGGGGTAGGGGCCTGAGGTCGGGTAGTGGCCCCGGAGGTGTGCCTGGAGGTGGTGGATGGCGCTTGAGGTGGAGGTGGTGGTGGAGGACGGGTGGTGGTGGGTGCTGGTGGGCGAGGGGCCGGCGGGCGGGGCAGAGGGGGCGGTAGGGACGGTGGGGGTGGGGACCCTCTGAAGGACCACGTGGGGGTAGAGCTGGGACTCTGAGCGGTAGAGGCTGGGGAGGGGAGCCTTCAGGAGGCTCTCCTGGCTCCTGAGAGAGAGGGGGGAGAGAGAGAGGGACGGGGGAGGGGGGAGAGAGAGAGTGGGGGGAGAGAGAGAAAGGTAGGGGGAGAGAAAGGGAGAGGGTGAAAAAGAAAGAGATTTTTAATACCTTTTTTAATACACGTTTCCAATTAAATTAGATATAAATCCTGAAGCCACGTCAAAGTCACGCCGTGTGAATTCGGTGCTACGTATTGCTAATTGCCAATGAAAAACCATAACATATGAACGCATGAATACATGAATGAAAGCACGAAACAATGAAACCAACGCCGCATCCGGTTGTGTGGGTACTCTGCCTGCAGTACCTGTGGTAGCCTCTGTTCTCGTAGCCCGTGAGGCCCCCGGTCAGGTAGAGGGCGCTGTCCGGGGCCAGCCGGGGGTCCGCCCGCTGGGACAGGTGGAAGATCTTGGGGGGTGCGAAGGAGTCCCACTCCCCCTCCTCCCGCTCCAGCCAGCACTCCCCCCGCCGCGACCCCGCCCGCTTCTCCCTCCGCCTGCTGGACACAGGGCGCCGTGTTAGTCTGAGGGGCCAAGGGGGCCCCCTAGATTACCAGTACACTGACCAGGACCCAGGAGGGGATTTGGAGGGATTTGGGGGCCAGCGGTTCCTGGTCCGCGATCAGAAGCTAGATCACGACGAGACGCGTGATAAGCTGAGTGAGCTCTGTGGAAGTTTTGTTGAATTTAATTGTTGAATTCACGAGTTTCAACTGTTGTAGGCGTAAGGATTTGCTTGTGTGTTTGTGTGTGTGTGTGTGTGTGTGTGTGTGTGTGTGTGTGTGTGTGTGTGTGTGTGTGTGTGTGTGTGTGTGTGTGTCTGTGTGTGTGTGTGTGTGTGTGTGTGTGTGTGTGTGTGTGTGTGTGTGTGTGTGTGTGTGTGACGGAATGTGTCGGTGTGTAGCTATGAGTTTGTGATAGTGATATGCGTCTGTGTGTGTTAGTCTTGCTTACCAATCTTGTGTACAACCTCACCTGTGTGCTTTCTTGCATGCGTGCGTGTGTGTGCGTGCACATCTATATGTGTATGCATGTGTGTGTGTGCCTGCGTGTGTACATCTATATGTGTATGCATGTGTGTGTGTGTGCGTACGCGTGCACATCTAGTTGGGCATGCATGTGTGTGTGAGTTTGTGTGTGTGTACCTGCCAGGGTGCGTGCATGTGCACATCTAATACGTCTGGCACATGTGTGTTTCTGTGTGCGTGCGTGTGCACATAAATTAGTGTGTGCATGTGTGTGTGTGCGTTTGTATGTGTGTATCTGTGTGAGTGCACATGTTTA
>NC_044051.1:6140552-6163052 GCF_902167405.1 Gadus morhua | reverse complement strand
GTTCAGTTTGAGCGGGAAAAGACGCTGATCGGAAAGACATTGTCCCCCGAGCTCTAGAAGGTTAGCCCTTAAAAACAGTGTTTCATCGTCCCCGGTTACACCCACAGAGATCACCACGGCAGCGGCTACATCAACGCTGTGGATGACGTTCCTGGCGGCCGGCCAGGTTAAGCGGCTCTCAGAGTAACTGAAACCACTCACCGCTTTATACCCGGATTAGCGGCTAACATTTAGCAAGTCGCTTTCCCCAGGTGAAGAGGTGCCTGTCATGTGTCAGGGTGTTAAGATCAGGTTAAGGTGAGGGTGAGGCACGCCTGCTGCTGCTAAGGAGTCATAATTTCCGCTAACAAATCCCGAGCGCCACGGTGTTGTGAATAGCATTAGCGTCGCGCGGCAATCTCTCCTCATTGTCCATTGTTACCTCTAAGGTAACGGGAGGAAATACTCGATTACCCACTGGAAGTGTGTGTGTGTTTGTGCATCTGTGTGTGTGTGTGTGTGTGTTTGGTACATGTTTGCGTGTGCGTGTGCGTGTGTGTGAGAGAGTGTGACTGTGTGTGCAAGTTTGTGTCTGTGTGTGCATGTTCATGTGTAAATGTGTGTGTCTGTGCGTGGGCATGTGTGTGTGTGAGCGCATTTGTGTGTATGTGTGTGTGTGTGTGTCGAACTAGGTACCTTAAACTTCCATTTTGATATGGCATTCGACGTCCTGTCAGTGTCAAACGCTGAGGTTCAATATGAAACAGCCTACAGCCCCAAGGCTGTGCGGTCGTAATGACCATCTCAACTTCTTATTTAAGTCTGGGTTGTCAATACTAGAAATTGGATCAATTCCCTTACAGGAACCCTCACATCAGCAGGAACAGTTCCTGGACGGATGGGAGATCAATCAGCTCCCCGGGGGGGGGGGGGTGGGGGGTATATAATATACCCTGCAAACACACATAACGCACGCACACATATGCACACACACATACACAAACACACACAACACATAGTGTTGTGCACGCACACACATAGGCACATGCATGCACACCTGCTCACACACACATAACGCACACACAAGCCCACACACTCACACACACACACACACACACACACATGCACACAAACACACTCACACACAAACAAAGTGTGCAAACATGCTCAAGCACGCATGCATTCTCACAAACACATATTGTTTGTGAGCGTCCTTCAAAGGAAAGACATCTGATTTACAGCATTTCTTTGTGTGTGTGTGTGTGTGTGTGTGTGTGTGTGTGTGTGTGTGTGTGTGTGTGTGTGTGTGTGTGTGTGTGTGTGTGTGTGTGTGTGTGTGTGTGTGTGTGCGCGTCTTTGATTACGGTCTAAAAAGCTTATTTCCTTTCTGTCGGTCATGCAACGTGTCGCCATGATACACACAGCAACTGTGTGTTTATTCCATAAACCTTTAAGAAGATTGACGTTGTTCGGCCTCAGAAACTCAGTTTATAGCATGAGCATGCACTGTGTTCACGTGTGTGTGTGTGTGTGTGTGTGTGTGTGCGTGATTTTTGACACGTGAGGCCGCTACTTGGTAATCTGTATTTATGCATGTGCAGACCTCCTGGTTCAGCGGTTGAGAGAGAGACAGACAGACACAGAGAGAGACAGAGACAGTCATAGGGAGAGAGAGTCATAGGGGGAGAGAGAGAGAGAGAGAGAGAGAGAGAGAGAGAGAGATGCTCCAGTGAGTTCTGATTCACGCTAACAGCTGGGGTAGTTCTGTACAGTTGAACACAGGACATAATGAACCATCAAACCTGGCCACACACATGCATACACACACAAACATGCACACACACACACTCACACGACCACAAACACACACACAAACCCTAATTACTGCTTCATTGCCCATTGGCCCTCTTGACCGCACAGATGAAAATATTTCTAATTTTAAAAAGCAATTATGTGGTACTGCTGTTAACTGCTACATTTTTCAGAAACTTTACAAACGTTTTTTGAGACACACAACCAGACAGACAGACAGACAGACAGACAGACAGACAGACAGACAGACAGACAGACAGACAGACAGACAGACAGACAGACAGACAGACAGACAGACAGACAGACAGACAGAAGGAAGGACAGGTAGACAACTAACATAGTTAGATCGATAAATATATAGATATATACTGTGGGTATATAGATAAATAGATAGAGATAGACAGACAGACACCAATATATATAGATATAGCTATACAGATATATAGATAGTTAAAGACATAGATGTATAGATAGTTAAAGACGGATAGATGTATAGTTATAAAGATATATTTAGATAGTTAAAGACCTATATATATATGGGTATATAGATAGTTAAAGACATAGATATATAGCTATATACATATAGATACACAGATAGTTAAAAACAGATAGATAGATACTGTATATAGATATGGATAGATCGATGGTTAATGACATAGAAATATGTATATAGATATGTATAGATAGTTAAAGACATAGATATATAGATATAGATATACAGGTAGTTCAAGACATGCAGTGTGATAGACTGTACCTGTGTAGTTGCTGGTGGAGCTCTGCGTCTGTGACTCTGTCTGTAGGTCCGTCCGTGACCCCTCCGTCCGTAGGTCTGTCTGTAGGTCCTTCCGTGACTCTGTCAGTGACTCTGTCTGGAGGTCTGTCTGTGACTCATCTGTCTGTGAGTCCGTCTGTGACTCCTCGGTCTGTGGGTCTGTCTGTGACTTATCTGTCTGTGAGTCTGTCTGTGACTCCTCCGTCTGTGGGTCTGTCTGTGACTCCTCCGTCTGTAGGTCTGTCTGTGACTCCTCCGTCTGTAGGTCTGTCCGTGACTCTCTCCCCGACTCCTCTGTCTGTAGGACCGTCTGTAGGTCTGTCTGTGACTCCTCGGTCTGTGGGTCTGTCCGTGACTCCTCCGTCTGTAGGTCTGTCTGTGACTCCTCCGTCTGTAGGTCTGTCCGTGACTCCTCCGTCTGTAGGTCTGTCTGTGACTCCTCGGTCTGTAGGTCTGTCTGTGACTCCTCCGTCTGTAGGTCTGTCTGTGACTCCTCCTTCTGTAGGTCCGGCTGCAGGCGTAGCGCGGCGGCGGGGGTGGTCGGGGTGATCCTCCACTCCTCCGTCACCCCGGCATAGCCGGGGCCCGTCTCCCCCCTCTCAGGGGCCGACGTGGCGGAGCCCGTCGCCAGGGACAACCAGCAGACCAGGGGCCACAGCCGCCAGAGACCCCGGGTGGCCCTGGGGCCCCGGAGCGGGGGGGCCGCGCTCCGATACATGGGACGAGCGACAGCGGGACGGTGGAGAGTCCTCTGGATGTATGAGGAGCGAGAGAGAGAGAGGGGGAGAGAGAGAGAGGGGGAGAGAGAGAGGGGGAGAGAGAGAGGAGCAAAGTTGAGGCGCTGTTCTTTCACTTACTCCTGACCGCAGCTGTAGGGTCCATCGTCCAATCAGAACGGGTTCCTCTGGTCCAGAACCTTCACGAGAACAAAACTATGGTTTGTGTTGATTTTGTGCAGGGATCACCTCTCCTATCCTCTCCTCTCTTTCTTCATTCCCTCTCTCCTCTCTTCTCCTCTCTTCTATTCTTGGCTCCTTGTCCTCTCCCCTCCTCTCCTCTCTGCTCCTCTCCTCTCCTCTCCTCTCCTCTTCACTCCCTCAGCCGAGGGGGAGAGCACCCGGTGTGATGATGTTCATGTTGTTGTAGCGGCTCCCAGAGAGGAGGAGAGAGGGAGGGAGAGCGGTGTGTGTGGGTGTGGGTGTGTGTGTGTGTGTGTGTGTGTGTGTGTGTGCGTGTGTGTGTGTGTGTGTGTGTCTGTGTGTGTGTGTGTGTGTGTGTGTGTGTGCACCACCATAGCTCGTAGTGCAGCTGTAATCTGTTTGCTCCTGTGCTCTCCCTCTCCCTTTCTCTCCCTCCCTGTCCCTCTCTCTCCCCCTCTCTCTCTCTCTCCCCCCCCCCCCCCCCCCCCCACACCCTCTCTCCCCCCTCTCTGACACGAGACTTGATCACTCGCTCCAATGCTCTTTAGCTCCGCCCCCATTCCCCCCCCTCGGAGTGTGTGTGTGTGCGTGTGTGTGTGCGTGCGCGTGTGTGTTATGTGTTTGTGCGTGTCTGTGTGCATACGTGCGTGTGGTGGGTCCAGAAAGCTCTTGCGTAACAGCAGCCAGAGTGAGCTGAGCTGTGCTGAGCTGGAACTCATGCAGCTCAAAGTCCCACTGCACTTTCTCTGTCTCGCTCTACCTCTCTCTCTCTATGTCCCTCTCTCTGTCTCTCTCGCTCTATCTTTCTATCTCTTTCTCTCTCTGTCATTGTCATTGTCTATGTTTCTATCTCTGTCTCTCTCTCTGTCTCTCTCTCTCTGATTTTCTCTCAATTCAAAAAGCTTTATTGGCATTTCTATTGTGGCAAACAAACAGTTCTGTTTCTCTCTCCGTCTCTGTCTCTGGCTCTCTGTCTCGCTCTATGTCTCTCTCTTTCTCTCTCTCTGTCTTTCTCTCTCGCTCTGTCCCTCTCTCTCTCTCTCTCTCTCTCTCTCTCTCTCTCTCTCTCTCTCTCTCTCTCTCTCTCTCTCTCTCTCTCTGTCTCTCTCACTCCCTCCCTCTTCCTCTGTCTTTAGCTTCCTCTATTTCTCTCCCTCTCTCTCTCTCTCTCTCTCTCTCTCTCTCTCTCTCTCTCTCTCTCTCTCTCTCTCTCTCTATCTCTATGTCAACCTCATTATTTTTTGGTCATTCTTAATTATTATTCCATGATTGTTTTTTTACCTCACACTGAATTGTGTCTGTGTTTCTGTGCATGCATGTGCGTGCGTGTGTGTTTGTGCATTTGTGAGTTTGTGTGTGTGTGTTTGTGTGTGTGTTTGTGTTTTTGCATGTGTGTGTGCAAGTGCAAGTGCATTGTGCTTTGTGTGTGTGTGTGTGTGTGTGTGTATGTGTGTGTGCAAGTGCATGCGTGTGTATATATATATACATATATTCATAGATCTATACATATATAGTAGTATATATACTATATATATCTATAGTCTATAAATGTGTGTACGGTATATATAAATTGATATTTCTGTATATACATATATATTAAAAATATATGTATATATGTATAAACACCTATATACATATGTGTGTGTGTGTGTATTAATCTGTTAAAATTCCTCGGCTTGATACAAAGTGTGCGTTCACCTGACATCCTAGTATTCCCACGGTATGTACCTGAGTATTCAGTGTGTGTGTGTGTGTGTGTTTGTGTGTGTGCGTTTGTGATTGTATGTGTGTGTTTATGCCTGTATACATTTGTGTGTGTGTGTGTGTGTGTGTGTGTGTGTGTGTGTGTGTGTGTGTGTGTGTGTGTGTGTGTGTGTGTGTGTGTGTGTGTGTGTGTGTGTGTGTGTGTGTGTGTGTGCGTGCCTGGATAAGTGTGTGTGCTCAGATGGCCGTAACAGGATGACGCTATATTCCAGAAGAGTATACTGGTCAGAATGTCCACGTCAAGACATGAATAATAGATGACAGAGCAGAGACCTAAAATAGAGAGAGAGGGGGGGGGGAGAGCTAGAAACAAGTAAGATAGGGAGGGAGGGAGGGAGGGAGGGAGGGAGGGAGGGAGGGAGGGAGGGATGGAGAGAGAGCTAGAAACATCTAAGATAGGGAGGGGGAGGGAGGTAGGGGGGAGGGAGGGAGAGTGTCGGTGGGAGAGCCAGAAATAAGTATGATTTGGGGATTGAGAAGGTAGGGAGGGAGGGAGAGAGGAAGTGAGAGGGACAGGGTTTGAGGGAGAGAGAGGGAGGGGGGAGGGAGGGAGAGAATTGACGGAGGTGAGAGAACAAAAGACAAACAGAGAATCTGTTAGAAAGCAATAAAAGAGATTGTCACTATGAGTAATCATAGAGAAATGGACGGAGGAGATGGAGGTGGCGATGAAGACAGGAAGGGAGAGAATAACAACAGAGAGGCCCGGGACAGAATGAGTATCAGGCCACACAGCCATTAGGACTCCTCTTACATTTGTCCTCACTGTTTAACATTCAAAAACGCACACCTTGCTATTGGGGACTTGGTCAAACACTGCCTGCTTTGCCATTTAGCCTCAACCCACACATCGCATTCAAATTATAAAAAAAAAATTGTCAGTGAATAGATGAACGCCGGAATGCTTAAAGTGACATGGATGCAAATTATAATTATAGGTTATAAGTAATAACCCATAGTCCCCATTATGTGTGTATGCGTGTGTGTGCATCTGCATGTACGTGTGTGTGTGTGCGTGTCTGTGTAGATGTGTGTGTGTGTGTGTGTGTGTGTGTGTGTGCGTGCGTGTGTGTGTGTGTTATCAGCGGTTGAAGATGTGTGGATGCAGTACCGGTTCTTTCAATACGCACACTACGCACGTTGCGTAGGGCCCCGCAAATTTATTATTAATAATAAAGGCCCAGTAAAAAAAAACAAAAAAAAAACCTGACAACGTAACTGTCCGTAACAATCGCTCCATACCCCCCCCCCCCCCCCCCCCGTCAACAATCGCTCCAAACCCCCCCCCCCCCCCCCCCAAGAATTCTGCCTAGGGCCCCATGGAGGTCTGAACCGGCTCTGTGTGGATGGATGTATGTATGTATGGATGTAGGTATCGCAACGCTTTCTGTGCAGGATGAAAGTTGCCATGATGGCTATTCTAGGATTCTGCCATCACAGCCATGTACCTCAGCACTGAGCAGGCCAGTACGACCAGACCAGTGTACCAGGAGCAGTCCAGTACCGACGCCCAGAGCCTGCTGTGTTAATCGCTAAGCTGCTTTGCCCCAGCGACCGGTCGCTTAAAGCTTCACTTTTACACCTGGCAGCACATGAGCAAGGGAAGATTGGGGGATTTAAACCAGGGAATTTGTTAAACACATTTTATTTTCCCCTCTTTCTCGTTCTCCCTTCCTCTCTCTCTCTCTCTCTCTCTCTCTCTCTCTCTCTCTCTCTCTCTCTCTCTCTCTCTCTCTCTCTCTCTCTCTCTCTCTCTCTCTCTCTCTCTCTCTCTCTCTCTCTCTCTCTCTCTCTCTCTCTCTCTCTCTCTCTCTCTCTCTCTCTCTCTCTCTCTCTCTCTCTCTCTCTCTCTCTCTCTCTCTCTCTCTCTCTCTCTCCGTTACCTCCATATCGATTTTTTGCATAGCTCTGTGAACGTGAATTGCGCATGCGTGCACCTGTCAGTTGACATCGAACCAATCAGCTGTTTAATGGTGATTAACCAGCGCCGCGTGTTCTCAGTAGGAGACTTTGACGCCCCCCTGTGGTGGGAGAGTTCATTGAGGAGTCATCTGGCTGGGAGGAATCAGACCAGTACGAAAACAGCAAGCACCGGATAAACAAGATAACACGCTGACACGCACATCAGTGCTTAACAGTTCTGATTAACCGATCTGTTGTGATTAAAGGTCTGTGTCTGAACCCTCAAATGCTTACTTTGTCTTTGATCTCCCGCCCTGACCAAATGCTCTTGTCCCTTGGAGATCAGTAGAGCAGACCTACATCAATGAATAAGCTGGTGAGTAAAGTATGACGGTAGGTCTTTTTCTGGACCTGAATTAATAAAGGTTTGGCTTAACTGACCTAATTAGTGAAATAGGTGTTTAGTCCAGGCCAACTGTTGATTAAATCAGATCTTAGTCATGTTTCGATACCCAAAACGAAAGCACTCTTTTTGTGTACAGAATTTAGTTATATCTGTTTTGTTGCAACAACATTGCTATTTTGTCTTTGGTTATGAAGGTTGTGCACACATACGAACTGAGTTGAAGCCTCCCGCCTGACTGAAGGAGTAAGCATGGGGTCTGGTTTGTGATTGCGTGCACATGAGGGTGACTTGTCACAGGGTGAAAGGTTTAAACTCCGAAAGAAGCTTCTGGACGCCTGGTGGGAGTGTTAAGACGGTTAGGCTGTCTGCTGGATCTGAGGGTTTGTTTGTGTGTCTGTTTCTGTCTTTGTGTGTGTGTGTGTGTGTGTGTGTGTGTGTGTGTGTGTGTGTGTGTGTGTGTGTGTGTGTGTGTGTGTGTGTGTGTGTGTGTGTGTGTGTGTCTGTTTTTGTGTGTGTGTGTGTGTGTGTGTGGGTCTGTGTCTGAGTATATTTTTGTGTTCCCTGTCTCATCTCTGTCGGTGTGTGTGTCTGCCACGTCTGCCTGTGTTTGCGTGTGTGTCTGCATGCGTGTCTCTGCCTGTGTTTGTGTGTGTGTTTGCATCTGTGTGTGTCTCTCCCTGGGTTTGTGTGTGTGTTTGCATGTGTGCGTGTGTCTGTTTGTGTGTATATGGGTATATTTTGTGTGTCTGTGCGTCCCTCTTATGATCTGTGTTCGTGTGTGTGCATGTGTATCTGTGTACGCATGTGCGTATGCGTGTGTGTCCCTCCAGCCCTCCACATATTTCTCTCCCAGGAGACATCAGGGTGCTTCTCAGCTGCTCTGCTCCACGGCGGACAGCGTCCGATCCGGATGATGAGGAAACACGCTAGGATCAACATCTCCAGGAGGGGGCGCCTCTCTCTCTCCTGCGCGGCCCAGCAGACAGGCCTCAGAACGGGGTCACTGCATGGCTGCGATGGGGGTACGGCCTGGGTCTCCGTGGGGGCGATGTGATGAAGTGGGTTAGTGGATGATTTTGGACTGCTATTTTAAGCGTGTTTCAGAAAGATTATCCCGGCTTCAAACAGTAAGACGGCTGAACGATGATGGCTGGAGGAACTGGTATCTCTGGTCAATCTGATATCGTCTTTCTCCACTAAACTTAAGTTGCAGATGTGTATGTAGGAATCAGACACCAGTTACACTGCAAATCTTACTACAAGCTTAAATACGTGTGTGTGTGTGTGTGTGTGTGTGTGTGTGTGTGTGTGTGTGTGTGTGTGTGTGTGTGTGTGTGTGTGTGTGTGTGTGTGGGGGGGGGAGTGTTTGTGTACCTACATAATCGAATCTAATGCATAAATAATCTTACGACATGCACACTTTTTTTTCTATGCTCTTTTATCATATATATATAATATATATATATAATATTTTCGTAACTAGGGATTCAGATTCATTAAGTTAATGTCCTTTTATTGTTACCTTTTTTATCTCTTCTCTGACTTTGTGCGTGGGCCTAATTTTTGGTTAATAGTCGCAGATATTTTCCTCAGTAACTTCGACAATAATATTGACATCTTCATCATCATCATCATCATCATCATCATCATCAGCACAATTTAAGAGATGGACGGACACTGTAGGGTCAAAAGACTAACCATATTATTTACGTGATAGCATCTAGGGTTTATTTGACGCCCTCTTGCGGAAATGTTATGCTACTGCACCAACACCCCCCAAAACTTTATAAAGCCAATTTTGTTTTTAGACAAAATGTGTGTGACACGTGCACACATCTAACTACCCAATATTCAAGATTCAAGATTCAAGATAATTTATTGTCATTTCAGCCATATACACAGTATACAGTGAAATGAAATAGCGTTTCCCAAGAACATAAGGTGCAACATAGAGCGACAATAATAACAAAAAATCAACAACAACAACAACAACAACATGCTACATATAACTGCAAACCAGTAAAGTGACTGTGTGGAATTTGTAGTGCGGGAATATAAATATAAATATGACTATGTGTCTGAGTAGTGCGGGAATATAAATATGAATATAATAAATATGAATATAAAGCAATAGTGCAATAGTGCATAAACCAGGGGTAACAGAGATGATCAGATCTGTCCCTTAGAGTTGAGGAGTCGGATGGCCTGGGGGAAGAAGCTGTACTGTAGTCTGGTTGTGGCGGACCGGATGCTCCGGTACCTTCTGCCAGACGGAAGGGGGGAGAAGAATTTGTGTGAGGGGTGGGAGGGGTCATCCACAATGCTGGTTGCCTTGCGGATGCAGCGAGTGGTGTAAATGTCTGACATGGAGGGGAGAGAGACGCCGATGATCTTCTCAGCTGTCCTCACTACTCGCTGCAGGTTCTTGCGGTCCAGTTTGGTGCAGTTTCCGAACCAGGCAGTGATGCAGCTACCCAGGATGCTCTCTATGGTCCCTCTGTAAAAAGTGGTGAGAATGGGGGGTGGGAGGTGGGCTCTCTTCAGCCTTCTCAGGAAGTGGAGGCGCTGCTGGGCTTTCTTAACCGTGGAGCCGGTGTTGAGGGACCAGGTTAAGCTCTCGGCCAGGTGGACACCAAGGAATTTGGTGTTCTTCACGATCTCCACCGGGGAGCCATCAACGTCCAGCGGCTCGTGGTCCCTCTGTGCTCTCCTGAAGTCAACAACAATCTCTTTGGTTTTGTCTACGTTCAAGGACAGGTTGTTGACTTTGCAACAGGTTAGCAGTTGTTTCACCTCCTCTCTGTAAGCTGACTCGTCGTTCTTTTCTATCAGACCCACCACGGTCGTATCGTCGGCGAACTTGATGATGTGATTCAAGCCTTGTGGCGCCGTGCAGTCGTGCGTCAGTAGTGTGAACAGCAGTGGACTGAGCACACAGCCTTGAGGGGCCCCTGTGCTCAGAGTGGTGGTGTTGGAGGTGTTTTTCCCGATCCGGACTGTCTGGGGTCTCCCCGTCAGAAAGTCCAAGATCCAGTTGCAGAGGGAGATGTTCAGGCCCAGCAAGCCCAGCTTCGTGATCAGGTGCTGGGGGACGATTGTGTTGAATGCTGAACTGAAGTCTATGAACAGCATTCTAACATATGTGTCCTTTTTTTCCAGGTGGGTGAGTGCTAGGTGGAGGGTGGTTGAGATGGCGTCATCGGTAGAGCGGTTTGCTCGATACGCAAACTGCAGGGGGTCTAGGGTGGGAGGCAGGAGGCTCTTTATGTGCCTCAGGATCAGCCTCTCAAAGCACTTCATGATGGTAGAAGTGAGTGCTATGGGGCGATAGTCGTTGAGGCAGGACACAGGTGACTTCTTCGGCACAGGGACAATGGTGGTAGTTTCGAAGCACGATGGGACGTCGGCACTGCTCAGGGAGATGTTGAAGATGTCCGTGAGAACATCTGCCAGCTGGTCTGCACATCCTTTTGAGCACACTCCCGGGAATGGTGTCTGGGCCAGCAGCCTTACGCGGATTCACTCTGCGCAGTGACTTTTTCACCTCAGCTGTGGTCAGACGTAGCACTTCCCCCGAATCTCCACGGTTACCGTTAAATCCCTTACATCAACGGCAGACTATTCAGTTATTTTACTTTTTATTTTTCCACTTAATGTGTAGGTCTGTTTTAATTGGGGGGAGGGAGAGAGAGAGAGAGAGAGAGAGAGAGAGAGAGAGAGAGAGAGAGAGAGAGAGAGAGAGAGAGAGAGAGAGAGAGAGAGAGAGAGAGAGAGAGAGAGAGAGAGAGAGAGAGAGAGAGAGAGAGAGAGAGAGAGAGAGAGGGGAACAGTGTAGTGCATTAGTGTTGATGTCAACCTCGTATCACAGAGAGGAGAGTGGATAATAAGAAGAAAAACAATGATGATTAAGGGTGAAACACAAACACACACGCACACACACACACGCACACACACTTAAACACAGGTGGGAAGGCAGGAAGCAACTTAAACCTGCAAACTCACACAAGCTATACTCCTACATCAGCATTCTAGAGTCCTCACCTTTAACCTCTCGGCCTTTGCTAAGTTCCTATCGGTCAGCAGATAACCAGACATCCCGACAACGTGATAAGAACTATGCTAGGTCCCCACAAAGCTAATCTGACACAGAAAAGTCAATTCTCTAGACTGTCTATTTCCTCCCGCGGCAGACACACATATACTACAATCCATATTGAGCTGTGAGCTGAGTGAGCTGAGCTGGAACTCATGCAGTACAAAGTCCCACTGCACTTTCTCTGTCTCGCTCTACCTCTCTCTCTCTATGTCTCTCTCTCTCTGTCTCTCTCGCTCTGTCTTTCTATCTCTTTCTCTCTCTGTCTTTCTCTCGGTTTCTCTCTGTCTCTCTCTCTGATATTCTCTCAATTCAAAAAGCTTTATTGGCGTTACTATTTTGGTAAACAAACAGTTCTGTTTCTCTCTCTGACTCTGTCTCTCCCTCTCTCTCTCTCTCTGCCTCTCCCCCCTCTCTCTCCCTCTCTCTCTCTCTCTCTCTCTCTCTCTCTCTCTCTCTCTCTCTCTCTCTCTCTCTCTCTCTCTCTCTCTCTCTCTCTCTCTCTCTCTCTCTATAGAAACTGACAAACAACATAAATAATAAATCATATTTTCTTTCTCACTTAAAAAGTTGCTGTAGAACAGGTAAAAATATGAACTGGACTGATTACCTCCCTTCAGTCTATGTCATATTTGTGGTGGTTGTATTACGACATGATACCTATCTAGTTCTTGTTAATTATGGACATTTATGCCCTACATTATTTGCATCACTTTCATCATGTTAATCACGTTATATTGGTGCATTCTTGTTTTATACTCTAGAGGGCAGTATCTACCATCAGATGATTTACCAGAGAGCGTTCGTTAACACACACACACGCACGCACACGCACATACGCACACACACAAACTGGCAGAGGATAATTAACTGCGCAATGATTGGCTGACCAACAGATGAGGTGGGGCGATCATATGCTCATTAGCATACATTCGGGGTATTAAACGTGTCTTCGAGTCTTGCGCCACGGTGACCTGGCCGGAGGCCTATTCTGGACTCTTACGCACACAGCCAGGGAAAATAGCTAATTTAGATACGATTTTTAAATACTAAAAATAGGCTATGGAACGCCGGCCTGTAACAATTGGGGGGCATTATAATAATTCAGATGAATAAAAGGTTAGTGCCAACGACAGGCAGAGCAGTGGTAATCTCTCTTTCTCTCTTGCCCTCTCTCTCTCTCTCTCTCTCTCTCTCTCTCTCTCTCTCTCTCTCTCTCTCTCTCTCTCTCTCTCTCTCTCTCTCTCTCTCTCTCTCTCTCTCTCTCTCTCTCTCTCTCTCTCTCTCTCTCTCTCTCTCTCTCTCTCTCTCTCTCTCTCTCTCTCTCTCTCTCTCTCTCTCTCTCTCTCTCTCTCTCTCTCTCTCTCCAGTGGGCCTCTTTACGCACTTACCTCGAAGAGAAGCCCCGGGCAGTCTGCAGAGCAGAGGGCGGGGGGGGCAGTCCACTGGGCTGGTGGTCGCTTGGTGCTGTGGAGCGTCCAAAGTTAGCGGTGCGTAAAAACCGGACGCAACTTCCCATTGGCGACGTTTTCCTCCGTGGGTTCCACCAAGGCGTTCTGCCGGCCTGGTCAGTTAACTAGGGGGGCTTTCTGGCGACACTGGGGTGCCACCCATGAGACTGGGTCCCGACGCCAGGATGGATTTGTTGAGGAAACTGTGGGACGCGCGGAAGCTGATCCTGGTGGTGTTGATCCCGCTGTCCCTGCTGCCCCTACCGCTCATTCACCCCACCAGCGTGAGTACAAACCACACCACCCACACCACTGTTTAACTTAAAGCAGGACAGGTGGGCAGACCAGTTTGCATGAAGTATTTCTTCCCCTATTCTAAAAAAAAAAAGACGAAAAACAGTCCAAACCACACGTCCATCGCCGGAAACAGAAAATATCCGAAAAGACAGCTGTTAAACCAAATATCCAACTCTAGACGTTATGATGATCACATTTTATGAAGATCTTTTTAGTAAATTATTTTTTTTATTTTACATTCGTATTCCTACATTGTAAAGGCTTTAGAGAGCCCTGGGCAAAGTGCGTGCTCAGGGTTTAGTTTCGGGTGTTTGTGTGTGTGGAGATGGTTCTTTGATTGATTGAACAGACACTCAGTGTGTGGGTTGTAAGTGATTCTGATCCTGGGACGTCCCCGTCAGCTGAGCCCTGTCCCCAAGCGGAGATGTCGCGATATGTTGATGAGATGGAGATTAGTCGGACAGCAGTTGTTGTCAGCTGTTGTTTTTTCATCGTGGTATTAGTAGGGCTACAAAAACGGCGGTTTACACAATTAACCGTTGATCAACGTTATTCACTACAACTTTATTGCAATGACTAAAGCACACTTCGCACGTATGAGCCGAAGTCGTGCGTAAAGTACGAAGTCGTGCGTAAAGTACGAAGTCGTACGTAAAGCGCACAGACGCCAGAGGCTTGCTTAAATCTCAGGCCTTAAAATCGGGCTAAACATCACGCTTAGGCTGTGGTGCAGCCAGGAGAGTCGGTAGAAAGAACAAAAGAAGAAATCACTTTCGGGACATCAAGTTATTAAATTACATAACCAATCAGGGTTTTGGCACCGGGTGCTGTTATTTTGCAACACACACAGCCCTCCAGGGACCCCACGCTGCGGCAGGGGCCCACACGCTGCCTCAGGAATGCGTCCTCGTGACCGAAGGGGAGTCGCGTGCAGAGTAGGTGACTCCTCGTGGGTTTGGAGCGGTACTGGGCCCAGCTGCAGCAGAACAGAACATCTGCTGGATATGTTCTGCACAGGCGCGTGTGTGTCTGTGTGTGTTTGTGCACACAAGCGTGCCCGTTTGTGTGTGAAGGACAGAGAGAGAAAGACATTAGGGGATTGATATTCCTAGGGGTTGAAGGTTAAAGGATTCTTAACAGTCTACTAATCATGTCCATTTCCTAAGCCCCCCCCCCCCCCCCAGACACACACACACTCATGAGTCAATCATCCACACGCTTCTAGACAGATCAGTTTGGATGAGTGGGCTCGAGACGGAATTCAAATATAGATCTGGCCACCGCAGTCATGTGATGCTGAACCCACCATGGTGCACGTGAGGGGTTACTGAGTCTGACCACCCCAGGCTTCAGTCCAGAGGGGACTGAAGACATTTGGGTCAATGCCCTGTAATGTTGGAGCAGACAAATCTTTATCAGCTGTTGATTGGCCCTTCATTCACTATTGGTTCACCTCTTCTAGATGACAATGTTGTACTTTATTTTCTTTATTTTTTGATATTATCAAAATTTTAATTATCTCAACCTTTAAAACAAACTTGAATTCTGTCTGTTTGCTGCTGCTGCTGTTGTTGTTGAAAAGTCAAACTTGTTTATTATGGGATGTTAAAATTCAGATGTCCAGCGAGAATGTCCCAGGCACCCTGCTGGGTCAGTACTTAGAAAGCCTTAAGAAGTTCCCAGTGGGACTGGGACAAACACACTGGTGCTGCTGGTGTCAAAGGGTGTGTGTGTGTGTGTGTGTGTGTGTGTGTGTGTGTGTGTGTGTGTGTGTGTGTGTGTGTGTGTGTGTGAGAGGGTCTGTTTGTGTTCAGTTTACATGAACCCTAACCAATATATATATATAATTATATATATTTACAAATTAAATGACAAAAATAGTTTAATTAACGGCTTATTATTAATCACCGTAAACCCAGGACAAAACAGAATCTTTCCCTCGTCTATCTCCACCTCTGACCTACAGAATCAACCTTTGAGCAAATCTCAATCGGGTCCGTCCTATCTTGCTCTACCTAATCTTCCATTAAAAACAAAGTTACAGATTATTTTAAAATAGCAAGTCAATATTAAAGGTAAAGGTCAGGGTAAACATGCCAGGAGCCGTCAGCCTGTCAGAGCCTCAGGGTTCTTCAGATAATCGTACATCCCCTCATTTCGGCTGAGAGCCTCACTGTCTCTTGTCTCTGGTCATACGTCTGCCCTGAGGACACACTTAGCGACGTGATAAGAAGCCATTATCCCTCACACTCAACGGGAAATGAGCGCGTTAGCCTAGCAAGGGCCCTCGATGAAGCACAACGACACACACTTACAGCTACAGAGATAGCCACCATCAAAGTGTGTGTTGTTTGTTCTTCGCCACTGTCAACGCTGATGAGGGCACTTTACATTGTACTAAGATGTCTTTTAAAGCGACGCGTTAAGTCAATCAAACGATCAATGGTTGGCTGATGGGAGATTATCTTCACTCAGTGATGGAATCCCCCCCACCAGAACAACACTTAGCCTGTAGCAATGGGCTGAAAGTGGCTGATTGTTAAACGAGATATCTTGAGAGGCTGACAGCTGCGTCGTTCTTTTCTTCAGCGTGTACCTGGAAGATAACGGACATACCTGAACGAGTACCTAAAATAGAAACTGTATGCAAACTCAGTGCTTGAGAACTTCTCCGAGATGAGTGGATAAATGCTTCATTCGGTCGAGACTTGGTTCTCTGTGTCCGCCTTGTGTGGGACATGTTTGGTGCGTGCCGCGAAGCCGAGCCAAACACACGCACACACTCACACACACACTCACTCACTCACTCACTCATCCGGTCCCAGAAGCCCACCTCACTATTTATCAAACCCTGGCTACAACCCTGACAGTATGTATTGAAAGGTAGGTACCGTGAAACCCCCCCCCTGGGTTGCTGACCCGGGTTCGGCGGTGTTTGAGGCCAATACCCAGCGTGTGTCCGCAGATTCCTCAGCCAGGTGAGAGTCTGAGGGAACAACCTCCGCCCCCTGTTCTCCCCTGTAATCCCCCCCCCCGTTCTAATGCAGGCTGAGGGGCACTAAGAGCCACAGCACACTCGGGCAATTATGAATCATTTCGCTAAACTCCTGCTGACCAAAGTATTAAATCTCGCTGAGTTATCCAAAACGACAACACTGGTTCGAGAAAGTAAGAATGTTTCGGAGGCGCACGCATCCTGTTGAACAGGATGGCTCATCAGAGGAGCTTGCTGTGCCACTCTCTGACAGAAGATCCTGGGTTTGAACCCCGATGTCCACACTCTACCAGGAGGAATCCTGGAGCAGTATTCCGTAATATAACGCCTTACTCGCTTGTGAGCGACACTTATCTATTTTTATTCCATTACCGTCCATTGCACGTCATAACAAATTGTTTCTGTATTGTAAAGCAGTGGCCACGACACAAATAAATCAATGAAAATCAATCAATCAATCATAAATATTTAAAGGGATACCACCATGAAAAAGATTCAGCAATATCAGCTCAGTTCCTGAGAAATTATTTTGTAAAAGTCGCACCATTGAAAACCTGGATCCAGGATTTTTGTTCCCATTGGTCCAATTCAGAACATGATGTCACTGCTGTTTGGCACAAAAAAGGACTACATTTGGACCGTGGATTAAGCACACAACCCTCGTCTGAAGCAATGTGACGGATCCTGTATCAGGTCCTTTTCTGCTGTGAACTGATTTAAACACAATGCTAACCGCCAAAGCCACATGCTAGCTCCCGTCCATGTTGGTTCAGCGGTAACGCTAACATTGTATTATGCTAGCCTAGAACCGTACTGATTGTGAGTCATGTGACCGGCATGCTAATACCCTCGCAGCCCAGTGCCCTGGCCGTAATATTACTCACGATATTTCCCAGCACAAAGTCCAGGGTATCAGCGGATCAGGTCCTCATTGTAGGCCTGAACTGAACCGTGGGTCAAGCAGGTTATGAAATGGACGTGGATGGTGTTGTGTAAGGAACCACAACACCCAGGGTTAAGAGGGACTTTGGAGCTTATAAGACTGATAAAACAACATTGGATGGTTCTCGGGAGAATGTTGAAAGCTTTAAATGAACCCTCCTAAATTCCCTGTGTTAAATATAGCCGCTTCTTAAAAACTGAAGCCAGGTATATTTGACACAACCCCTCTTCTTTAAGAATGGGATAATCCCTCTGTGGAATTCTGTTGGGTTTTCCTTGCTCTGTGGGTTGAATTAAAGCAGAGAGGACAGTGAAGTGGGAGGTCATTGGGTGGTTTTTAGAACCATCCTGAATCCCTTCCAACGGGTGAGGTTAAGAAAGATGTATGAGTCTCTTGGTGGTTTTCAGGAGGCTTTACATCACATGGTTGGTCTTTGGTTGTTATGGTTACAGCAACCTGTCATTACGGCCGTTGAGACAGAAAGACTCAAGGAACCTAAATTATTGTGTGTGTGTGTGTGTGTGTGTGTGTACGTGTGTGTGTGCGTTATATAATATAATTGTTGTACAATGGTAGTGTCCCTTTGCCAAATTACAAATTTCAATCGGCAAAAATGCGAAATGGAACTCATACGACAAAAAGATCAACAATAATACAAAACTTTTAAGCGCTTTACAATTAGGGCATTTAGCAGACGCTTTTATCCAAAGCGACTTACATCGGTTCATACACACATTGACACACCGACGGCAGAGTCAACCATTCAAGGGGACAGCCAGCTCGTCAGGAGCAGTTAGGGTTAAGTGTCTTGCTCAGGGACACATCAACACTCAGCTAGGAGAAGCTGGGGATCGGACTAGCAACCTTTCGGATACAAGACAACTGCTCTACCTCCTCAGCTAAGACGACCCTCAATACTTCCTAACATTCACCGATTCACACATCGACGGCGGAGTCAACGCAAAGCGTCAGCCAGCTCGTCGGGAGCAGTTAGGGTGAGGTGTCTTGCTCAGGGACACCTCGACGCTCAGCACCTTCAGGGGCCAGGGATCGAACTACCAACCTTCCGGCTACCGTTTTATTTTTTCACTTTCTTCGGCAGATGTACTTAGTGGAAGTCGCTTTGGATAAAAGCGTCTGCTAAATGCCCTAAATGTAAATGAGATGTCCTGAAGCTCTCTGGGACGTCCTGACTCAGTGTCTGTTTGTGTCCCCCCCCCCCCCAGGAAGCATGCTGCGCCTACGTCCTGATCGTCACGGCGATCTACTGGGTGTCAGAGGCCGTCCCGCTGGGGGCCGCTGCCCTGGTCCCGGCCTTCCTCTACCCCCTGTTCGGGGTGCTCAAGTCCAGCGAGGTGAGAGCGTCAGTGTCTCACTCTCTCTTGCTCTATCTTGATATCGCAGTGTTTCTCTCTCTGTCTCTCTCTCTGTCTCTCTCTGTCTGTCTGTCTCTCTCTCTCTGGCTCTCGCTCTCGCTCTTTCTCTCTCTCGCTCTCTCCGTCTGTCTCTCTGTCTATCTGTCTCTCTCTCTTTCTCTCTTGCTCTCTCTCTGTCTGTCTCTGTTGCTCTCTCTGTTGCTCTCTCTCTCTCTCTCTCTCTCTCTCTCTCTCTCTCTCTCTCTCTCTCTCTCTCTCTCTCTCTCTCTCTCTCTCTCTCTCTCTCTCTCTCTCTCTCTCTCTCTCTCTCTCTCTCTCTCTCTCTCTCACCCCCCATCCATCCATTCCTTAAACAACGTGCTTTCATCAAGGTTAAGTAGCACTACGCAGGAAGAGTGTGCACTGGCTTAGCCAATCAGCAGCCACCAGAGGTAACTAATGCTGAAGGCAGATGGCTCGCTGTGTGGGGAGGGGGGACATTTAGTTCCTAAACACAGACATTCCCAGCTCTCTCAGTGGTCTGTGTTTAACTCTCAGTTAGCCACAGCTGAGCACCAAAGGAGGCAGTGAACTGGTCTGTGGATGAGGGGTAGAGGGGAGAGTGTTCACGTGCTCCCAGTCATGTGGCCTCATTACTGTATGACTTCAGAGAGGTCAGAGGGAAGTGGGTGAAGTCTAGTCTGCTGTCTGGAGGTTGATCCAATACTGCTGAGTTCAGGGGTCTGACTATCTCACACCTGTGTGTGTGTGTGTGTGTGTGTGTGTGTGTGTGTGTGTGTGTGTGTGCGTGTGTGCGTGTGCGTGTGTGTGCGTGCGTGTCCGTGTGTGTGTGACATGAGATTAGATGTGTCCGTTTTATATGTGTCTGGGACTGAAAACATTAGAATTCATTATTACACAGCTATGTTGAATGCTCAAATCTGATTGGTCAATTCCAGCAATAAGCTTTATTATTTCTGAATAACAATGTTGCTTTGAATAACAGACCGTATAACAGATAATAACAGACCGTCGATTCTAACGATACGTTTTTTAACGTATTGTTAAATTAATACAAACTTTTCTTTGTTATTTTTTGTGTGAAATTAATGATTTCTTTAGTAAGTTGTCATATAATAAGCAATTTAATGTTAACAATATAGACCTGCTCACTGTACATCATCCCTTACTTATGTAATTCATTTCTACAGCTAGCATTTTAGCCGAGCAAGTTCTTGTCGTTTATGTTTTTGTTTGTTATTTCAGTATGCAACTTTTATGTAACTTTGGGTTTCATAAGGGGAAACCCCTGTCATGTGACCCCATCATGTGACCCAACCCCATTGTGGGGGGGCTGAGAGACCAGTCCGTGTGGGGATAAGCCTCTTGTGATGGAGTTTAGTCACTAAGCCCTCCCAAATAGAGACTTATGCAATTCTTCACACTTAGCGGCCCCTGATTTAACCCACTTCCTGTTTAATGACCAGCACTGGGCCTTCTCAAGACCTCTCCCTCTGTCTCTCGCTCCATCTCTCTCGCTCTCTCTTTCCCTGTATTTGTTGTATCTGTCATAACTGCCTCCTGGGTGGGTAACCGTGATTAATGTGTGTGTGTGTGTGTGTGTGTGTGTGTGTGTGTGTGTGTGTGTGTGTGTGTGTGTGTGTGTGTGTGTGTGTGTGTGTGTGTGTGTGTGTGTGTGTGTGTGTGTGCAGGTGGCAGCGGAGTACTGTAAAGACACCACCCTGCTGCTGATGGGGGTGATCTGTCTGGCCGCCTCCATCGAGAAGTGGAACCTCCACAAGCGCATCGCCCTGCGCATGGTGATGATCGCCGGGGCCAAGCCCGGGATGTGAGGACGGCACGCACGCACACACAGACGCACGCACGCACGCACGCACACACAGACGCACACACACACACACACACAGACGCACGCACACACACGCACGCACACACACGCTTACACACGCTAAGAAACACACACGCATGCACGTGCACACGTGTACACACGCACACAGACATGCCCACGCACGCACGCACAGTCACGCACGCACGCACACACACACACACACACACACACATTCGCACGCATACACACACTGAAATACACACCTACACGCACGCACGCACACATGCACACATTCTCTTACATACAGGGTGTTCTCTCATAGATTGATGCTGTTGGAATAAAGAAATATTGAGTCTCTTTTTCCCCGTCTCTTTCTCCCTCTCTGACTTTTCTCTCCCTCTCTTTCTCTCTCTCTCTCTCTCCCCTCCCTCTCTCTCTCTCTCTCCCCTCCCTCTCTTCCTCCCCCAACCTCTCTCTCTCTTCCTATCTCTTCCTCTCTCACTGTCTCTCTCTCTCTCCCCCCCCTTTCACTCTCTCCCTATGTTTCACTCCCCTCATCTCTCTCTCTCTCTCTTCCCCCCTCTCCCTCTCCCTCCCCCCTCCCCTCCCTCCCCCTCTCTCCTCCAGGCTGGTCCTAGGGTTCATGTGCTGCACGGTCTTCCTCTCCATGTGGCTGAGCAACACCTCCACCACGGCCATGGTGATGCCCATCGCCGAGGCCGTCCTTCAGCAGCTGATTGGCACCGGCCTGGCCGACGCCCACCTGGACTCCGAGGAGACGGGCGACGCCCCCTACGAGGACAGCGGTATGGGCGGCCCTTTTCAGCGCCTGAATAAAAATAAAAAATAAATCATGAAATGATTTTAAAACACGATAAATTACTAATTAATGAAAAAAAAAAAAAAAAGAATTTAAAATGTAAACATTTATTGAATTGATGAATTGAAAAATTCATTATACACAAACGTGTATGATGTTGTTATATATATATATTAAGGTTTTTATGGGCTGGACGGCTCTCTCTCTCACCTCCACACGATGTTTGATTCTCTGTTCTCTCTGTTAGCCGCCACAGGCAAAGAAGAAAAGATCGACAAGAATCAGCTGGAGATACTATACCGTGACGACAGGTCAGTCTATGTGTGTGACTGTGTCTGTTTGTGTGTGAGTATGTGTGTTTGTGTATGTGATTTATTGTGTGTCAGTGCGTCAAAATCGGTGGTCATTGGATCTGATGTGTCTTCCCAAAAGATTCTGTTCCATAAATATCATAATTTCCTTGTGATGATTATTAACAAACCTCTCTTGTCTGCCTGTCTGCCTGTCGGTCTGTCTGTCTGTAACCCAGTGATGCTGCCGGACATGACCTCTCTACCCTGACGGAGGTGAGTGTGACCTTTGCACCCCAGGTGAGTGACAGGTGGAAGATGTTACCAGATGTTCATGAGGTTCTCATGCAGCAGTCGGTAGCGTCTCAGATTATCTCACTCAATGATCCGGTTGTCCTTCACCAATAGTGATGTTTCAGTTAAACTCAACTCAACTTGGCTTATGGCTCAGGAGGTAGAGCGTGTTGGCTGGTAACCAGAAGGTTGCTAGTTCGATCCCCCGGTTCCTCCAGGAGTGTCGAGGTGTCTCTGAGTGAAGGCGCCTCACCCTGTCTGCTCCTGACGAGCGGGCTGTCGACTTGCATGCTCGACTCCGCCGTCGGTGTGTGAATGTGCATGAACGGGTGAATGTTAGGCGGTATTGTACAGCGCTTTGAGAGGCCACTTGTTAGAAAAGCATTCAACTCAAAATAATGCCTTAATTCATTGAAATGATTTGAATTGAACAATGAATGAACTCCTCTCCCGTCAGGTTCACAGCGCGGAGAGCAACGGCATGAAGCGGATTCGGAGCCCGAGTCAGGCATTCGTTCAGCAGAGCAACGGACACCTACCAGAGGTCAAACGCGCACA
>NC_044051.1:6103052-6133052 GCF_902167405.1 Gadus morhua | reverse complement strand
CCTTCTTCTCCTGTGATCAGAATCAAATGTAATATTCATCTGAATGTTTCAATGACTTGTGTTTGAAATATATCCAGTACATCGATAGAATAGGGATAGGATTATAATAAATTAAATTAAAACGGATTACAATGAACTCTGTGTTTGTGTTTATTTGGTACCTCAAACACACTAGAATAATTTGTTTTTTAGAAATAAAATATGGTATTCATTGACAGATCATAAGTAGGTATTAATGGGTGAATTGTATCAGTAGCCATCATGCTAGATTTTATTTACGGAGACGAAGAGAGTAAGAGAATCAATCAAATGAAACAATTACAAAATACGGACGGCCCATTCTCAGACCAGGTCATGAAACATTTATCCTCAAACACCAAAGTAATCTTCTCATACATCATTCATTCGTTTGAATCTCTGAACAAAAAAATAAATAAAGAGTCCTGGAGAATTAAAGAGGTTGTATCCAGTGTTCATTGTCTCCCGGTGGCTAGGACTTCTGTTTCGGACCTTCTGCCGGCGTGAAACCCTCAGTTTGCATCTTATCCTTGTACTTCAGAAAGTCTCTTCTTTTGGCAAAGTATTTCACCTGTAGAAAGATGGGAAATATTAGAACAACATACCTGAAAAAAGGCAGATGAATGGAGCAAGCAAATGTCTTTCAAATGAGAAGCAGCAAATTAAAATCTGATTCCAGAAGTTTCATCAAATTAGAGGAAGAGATGTAGTCTCGTGAGACTTGTGTTCTCGCGAGGTTACAAGGCCATCACAGGTGCGCCAAACTGCCAACAGGTGACTCCATAGATCAGCCTTACTACTTTCACCCATACCAAAGATGGAAGGAACCAATCGGTAAAACCCACTTGTCCAGTGGTCGGTTTGAATAATAACCGACGGAAAACACATCTGTTCAAAACGATTGGATGTGGGTCTATTTATTGATTTATGAACAGAAAACAATTCCTTACCCATTGAGCAGGACAGCTGGCCTCGAACTGCTTCTGGAAGTTCTCGCAGGGACCAGTCTGGTCCTTGTGTTCGTCCAGACACTTCCAGAGATCATCTCTGGCACCCCAGCACGCCTTCCTCTCTGCCGAGTTGGGAGCGGTCATCGCCTCCAAGGGAGGTCCTAACTTCTACTGGGAGCTCCTACTGGGATGACTGGGTTACCTTCTCTCTTCAGTGACCCCACATGGACCGAGTCTCCGATAGGCCAATCTACACACGTAAGTCTCACCAGCAACCAAGATATGATAGGTTGATGGGCGATCGACAGATGTAATCCTGGCCAAAACAGACACACACTACATCAACATAACTCCAGTTACATGCTAACCTGAAGGACGCGCCTGTCGTCGCTGTTTGCTGACGTCACGAGTGGCTTGGCTGCATGTTTACTAAAGCGCCACTAGAGGGCGCAGTTTGTCTACATCCTATAGTATTTGTGACATCATGTAGTTCTTAGATTCTCAAATTCATCATTGCATTGATAAAATCTCATACATTATTGGAGTAATTACAAGGGAGGTATACTATGTATATTTTTTTAGAAGGCTGTACTGTGATTGATTCAAACAATTCAGTTTAAAATGACTGCAATCGTGTGTGTGTGTGTGTGTGTGTGTGTGTGTGTGTGTGTGTGTGTGTGTGTGTGTGTGTGTGTGTGTGTGTGTGTGTGTGTGTGTGTGTGTGTGTGTGTGTGTGTTTCTGCGTTAATTCACTCTTTCCTTTTCGTATTATTTAAATTCTATGCTTCTCTCTTTCTTCCTCCGTCTCTCTCTGCTGGTGAAGGGGGGGAGGGCTAGAGGCCCCTAGATTGGTTACCATGACACTCAGAAACAATTAATCTAAACCCCAGGAAAATTTGGCAAAACAAGGATTCTGAAGAGGTGTGTGTGTGTGTGTGTGTGTGTGTGTGTGTGTGTGTGTGTGTGTGTGTGTGTGTGTGTGTGTGTGTGTGTGAGGAGAGATGAACGGAGTAGAAGTGACCCGTTTCACTGCTTTAGGAACTCAAATATGCTTTTGTTAAATTACCTTATATACCTCTCCTATAGCACGCACACGCCCACGCACACACACACACAAGATGTGGGCAACAAAGAAAAAACTGCGACCGCCTTCAACAGGTTGTAGATTGTTAACTAGAATGTTAGTTAACCGATTAGCAAAGATGGTAGTTAACAGGTAAAGTGGGATTGCAGTTTACACATTAAATAAGATGGTAAGCAGTTGATTTAAAATGAGTTTAGGTCGGTCATTTCAAGAAGCTGAATTAACAACATTCTGTAGAAAAGGAGAGATATCATAAAAACACACCCACATCGAGTCAGAGGGACTCACAGACAGACCGACACACAGACAGACACACAGACAGACACACAGTGGTACACAGACAGCGAGAAACACTGACACAGTTACAGAGAGACAGATACACAGACAGACAGACACACACACAGTGACAGACAGACACACACACAGACACAGTGACATACAGACAGACACATTGACACACAGACAAACCGACAGACAGACGCACAGTGACAGACAGACAGACAGACAGACAGACGTACAGTGACAGACGGACAGACACACAGACACAGTGACAGACAGACAGACAGACACACAGACACACAGACAGACAGACAGACAGACAGACAGACAGACAGACAGACAGACAGACAGACAGACAGACAGTGACAGACAGTGACACACAGACAAACCGACAGACAGACAGACACACAGACAGTGACATAAAGACAGACAGACAGGGGGCCAATCTGCAGTAACCAGGCCATATAGGACGGACCCATGGAGAAGGACACGGGTAATCATCAGACATTATGTTGTTCACACCGGAATATATTCATACCAAAATTAGTCATTTCTTTACAGTTGACCTAGAACCTGGCTGTTGCCTAGTAACCCATAACCTCAAGCTGAGGCCTATTAGCCCCTAACTAGCAGGGGGGCAGGGACTTATTCAGATTTGAATAAGTTCCAGAGTCAAACCAACCCACAGGCCATTTCAAGATGGTTTGGCTATAAAATGAAGACTCAAAATAAACCTTGAACTCTGATCTCAATGCGAAGGAGAGCAAGGGAAATTATTATTTTATCCGGCAAATGTAGTGGCAGTTGGATAGAATGTAACTCAACCACAACTGTTATGTTTCTCCAGCCCCCCCCCCCCCCCCCCCCCCCCCCAACCCCCCACCCCTCTCAAACTGACTCCCACACTTTCGCTTCCAACAGTTTTTTAATTCCCCATCGGTCCTCCATCTTGTTCTGTGTATTCTCCTAAAGCATTTCAATGTGTACATATATTGCTGGCGTATGATTGGCCAACGAGGTAAACAGAAACAAAACCCTCCGTTATTTCTCTGTAGGCTCATTAACCTCGCTCCATTTTCTGTTTGATAATGTAGTTATATAACTAAAAACCCTGTAGCCTGGAGGAAGGAACACGCACGCACGCACGCACGCACGCACGCACGCACGCACGCATGCATGCACACACACACACACTACAGTAGAATCAAGAAACATCTCATTCATGTGTTGGATTATTTGTGTCTTTCATGAAGAATATGAGCAGAAGCATCGAGTAAATAAATCAATATGAATGAACTTTGATACAAACACATATTTGTACTGTAAGTTAACTCTATAATCACCGAATTCATCCACTGCAAAAAAAAGCACAACTGTTTCATGCCATTTTGTCAAATCGGAATAATCACCGATAAGTTCAAACTCCCCTGAAAATTCCATGCCTCATTGGTTGCTATGCCAACTGTTGTCGTTACCATGGAGATCCAAACCTGTCCTCTCCATCCCTCTCTAGCCCTCCTTGCATATGTGTTTTTGCTCACCGTCTCAGAAGATATGATAGGGCAGTGGCCAGGTTGTTTGACCCCAGGGGGAAAAAGGCGTCGGGTTTGATTCCCAAAATCCGCAGCCTACCGAGGTACCCTTGAGCAACATGGCAGCCTTACCCCCGCCTGCTGCTTAACGATGTATATCTCTAATTAACTGTGTTTCACCCAGGGGAAGAGCGCCTGGCGAATGGCCGCCTGGTCAACAGTCACACACACACTTGTCTCACATAGACCATGCACTGGTCACATGACCTCCGGCAGTTTCTGGGCAGGAAAAACCTTCCAAAGTACGTCTGATTTGTTATATGAACGGGAACCACTTGTTGGTGTGTGTGTGTGTGTGTGTGTGTGTGTGTGTGTGTGTGTGTGTGTGTGTGTGTGTGTGTCACACACGCCAGTCTCAAACCGAGCAGTCTACCTCAAAGTCAGAATAATTCAATAACTCCGGTTCAACCCGTTATCAAATTCACCAGGTTTTTCTTCCGTGGTCTATTTACCACAGCATTGACCTAAGCAAAGCATGTCATCATCCTTAGGTCTGTTATCTGACCTGCTGTGATGTGTCACGGTGGAGGATCGAGGAACCGAGTGGGCAGTATCAGTGAGTAGCATCCATCTTTACAGAGCGTACGATCTCGTTAAAGGTCGACTGCAGCAACGTGGCGTCAGAGGGGGGAAAAGTGAGTTTGGAAATCAATGTCAAAACAACAACAACCGAAGACCACACTAATGGAATTGAATTATGCGCAAATGTTGCATACGCGCACACGCAAACGGCACTAGGCCGCAAGTGGGTGGAGAGAGAGAGAGAGAGAGAGAGAGAGAGAGAGAGAGAGAGAGAGAGAGAGAGAGAGAGAGAGAGAGAGAGAGGGCTACAGAGAGAGAGAGAGAGAGAGAGAGAGAGAGAGAGAGAGAGAGAGAGAGAGAGAGAGAGAGAGAGAGAGAGAGAGAGAGAGAGAGAGAGAGAGAGAGAGAGAGAGAGAGAGAGAGAGAGAGAGAGAGAGAGAGAGAGAGAGAGAGAGAGAGACGGGAAGAGAGAGACGGGAAGAGAGCTCCCTTGAAGAGCCGAAGCGACTGCAGATTCAAAAGGATGGCTTTCCCTGCCTGTGACTCACTGTCTGGCTGTCACCGGGTCATCAGGGGCATCTGAAGGGACTTCACGGAGAGGACTATCAGTCCACACACACGGACACGGACACACACACACGGACACGGTCGGACACACACTCTGAGAGCAGGGGAACTACCCAGCACAGACAGACAGACAGACAGCATGGGAATTACCCAGACTTGCAAACAGCCATCCTTATTCGTTGTACAGTCTGTTTTCTTCGTGTCAAAGCTGTGAACCACACACTTTGTCATGGTGGAATGTGTGTGTGTGCGTGTGTGTCTGTTTTCTAGAGAGGACTGCATTTTGGCCCAGTTTCAGAGTTGTCACCCTACGATGGCATTTGTATGTGTGCATAAAGCACTCAAGTGTGTGTGTGTGTGTGTGTGTGTGTGTGTGAACACAGGAACTGAGGTCATCGCCCATCCACTTGTGTACATGTTTTATAAGTGTTTTCACACACACGCACGCACACATCATGCGCGAAGTGGAGTTTGAGATTCTAAATGGGACAGTGTAAGGAGGACATGAAGAATGTTGTTGATGCAACAAGTGAACGAAGGCCAGGGCCCGCATAAATTAAGAACATAATCTCATCATTTATGCAAATGTATGCAAGGAGGAAAATAACTCCCCATTGCGTTATTGTGCGACTCAAGCTTGTATCATTATGACCCGAGAAGCCCTCTGACACACACACACACACTCACACACACACACACACACACACACACACACACACACACACACACACACACACACACACACACACACACTCTTTTTTCCCGCGGTAGGACTGTCTACTTTAAGACGCCGTTGGGAACCTCCGAGCGGAACGCCGCCAAATCACAGGATCACTGACACACATAGCGCTCGCTCACCAACAGGCGCGCGGGGAGACACACACACACACACACACACACACACGCACGGATACACACGGACACACACGCACGGATACACACGGACACACACACACACACACGAGCACGGGCACACGGACACGCACACGCACGGATACGCATGGAAACGCACACACACGAGCGCGGACACACGGACACGCAAACACATACACGGACACGCACACAAGCATCCCCGGGAACGACCGCAGTCGGGAGTAGATCCGCATTCCTCTTGCATTGTGCGTTGCGCCATAAATTCAATAGAATACCCCCACCCGCTGCGCCCATCGACAATCACCCGTTGTCAACAATTAGAGGCGAGGGGCGCCGCTCGGAAAGAATAATTAACATCACACATTCACACCGTGTGGATGCGTGCACGCGCGCCTCCAGAGGCTGACAGCTGGACGCCAAGATCAGCATCAGCACCAACCTCATCACTCCCCGTCGATTATCGCCAAGTGATGCGTGCGCCGCTGTTCACGCCATGAAACAATCTGCTCCGTGTTTGATTCTGCGTCCATGTGGGTCTGGCCTCGGGGGCGGGGAGGGGGGGGGGGGGAGGACGTGAACGGCAAGGCTGCTCGCGCCAGTGCCACTCCAACACAGCGCGCCACACCGAGAGGCACGAGAGAGAGCGAGAGAGAGAGCTGCGAGCTGAAGGAATGACGCGATGGTAGGAATTTAACGCGTCTGATTTCGCGTCGAATTCGGTTTCCGAAGTGAATCTTTTTTTTATTTTGGGCTCTCCGAGTGAACCGTGGACCAGGAGAGTGTGGAGATGTCCGTGTCCAAAGCGAGATGTTTCAGCGCCCTGCTTCTTCTGTTGAGCCAAATGGGTAAGAACTGAATGAACGGAAACTTCAACAGCGGTGCGGCTGTTCATGTTAATGTTATTTTGTAACATTAACATTACCCCGTGCCGGTAAAGGAATAAGATGAAACATTCTGGCTAGTGTTATGTTGTCTGTTGTACTGTGTTGTGTTGTGCAGCAGCAACAGCGGCAACACGTTGAGTTGAAGTGAGGATACGTCGCCTCCATCTCAATGGGGTTGGAAGCTCATTCCCATTCAGAGCGTCTCTCAGCCATGTCAGTAGTAGCCTACCTCTGAACCAGTTTCGAGCATAACATAACATGTCAGTACCTCTGAACCAGTCTCGAGCATGATACCTCTGAACCAGTCCTGAGCATAACATAACATGTAATGAACTAGTCGGGCACTAGCATATTGTCAATACCTTTAGTAATTAACTATTCGGGCACGAGCATACCATGTCAATAACTAGTAATTAACCAGTCGGCCACGAGCATAACATGTCATTACCTCTAGTTATTAACTAGTCGGGCACGAGCATAACATGGCAAAACCTCTAGTAATGAACCAGTCGGGCACGCGCTCTCCATGTCACCAGTTCAGGTCGGTCACGGTTGGGATACTTTCCGAGCTCCTATGCTACCGTGTGGGGGGGGGTCGATTTGGGTCCAAAGATTCTTGTTTTATTATGAAGCTAAACTAGCAGAGACACTGTGGCCGGCCCCACCTCTGAAGCAGAGCTTTTCAGCATCTAATCAGGAACTAATTAAATGGCTCTGCCGTTGGCATTTCAAGTGTCCGTTAGGAATGTTGAGTGCTGATTAGCCTTATTGTATACAGGCCATTTCTCTCGCTCTGAGAAAAGCAACATTCAGAGGTGTTTATGATTTGAAGTCTTTGATTAATCAAATGATTCTTACACTTTTCTTTTTACTGTGTGTGTGTGTGTGTGTGTGTGTGTGTGTGTGTGTGTGTGTGTGTGTGTGTGCGTGTTGTTAATAGAGACCTGAGGTGTCTCTTCGAGCCTGGGCAACACACTCACACACACACACACTACAACAGGTGGTTTCCATTCATGTCACAATGCACCAATAGGATTGTTCAAATCTTGCATGTATTCTGACGATTGTGCATGAGGTAGACTGTTATTTAAAATTTGTGTAAACAACAACGATGGTGTCTGTCTGACCTTGTTGAGCTTGGTGTTTTCACGGATTGATTATCGATTATAGAGTGACAGTTTGTCTGTCTGTCGGTAACAGACAGGCCCTCACTAGGAAAGATGCAGTCGATTGTTCCCAGTGCAGTGCACTGTGTCCAACCAGTGTGTGGGTGTGTGTGTGGGGGGTGTGAGGATGTGTGTGTGTGAGAGAGAGAGAGAGAGATGCCGAGAGAGTGAGAGCGAGAGGTGTCTCTAAGCAAAAAGCTGTAATTATGTATGTTTAAAACCATATGATTGGAAGAAAGCCTCTCTCTCTCTCTCTCTCTCTCTCTCTCTCTCTCTCTCTCTCTCTCTCTCTCTCTCTCTCTCTCTCTCTCTCTCTCTCTCTCTCTCTCTCTCTCTCTCTCTCTCTCTCTCTCTCTCTCTCTCTCTCTCTCTCTCTCTCTCTCTCTCTCTCTCTCTCTCTCTCTCCCCCTCCCTCCTCATGGTGACATCGTTACATAACCTGATCCTCTCTCCTCATGGATCAATCCCTCTGATGTCGCCGCTCACATGCACTCTGCCTCACATCCCCTGTCGGTCGTCTGGCTCATCCTCCAGTCCAGTAGCATCTGTAGCCTCCGTAGCATCTTTACTATATTTAGCATCCGTAGCGTATTGGAGCATATGTGCACTCTTTAGCATTTCTAGCATCTTTAGCATCCGTAGCATATTCATTCATTCAGAGTCCTTAGCATTCAAGCATTTTTAGAATCTATAGCATCTTTACCTTTGCTAGCATCTGGAGCATATTTACCATATAATGTATTATTTTCTTTGCAGTACCTTTATAGATTTTTGGACTGAATGATATCAATATTTTTAGTCATTTCGTCGTCAATATTCTACATTTGCGCACTGGTCTGTCATTAGTTTCTATAATATTTGAGAGGTTATACATTTTTCTGTAATACACACAAGTACACACATATACACACAAGCATACACACGTTGCGCAACAAACAACATAAATGCACCAAAAACTTTCTCAGCCGCATGTACCACACACACACACACACACACACACACACACACACACACACACACACACACACACACACACACACACACACACACACACACACACACACACACGAACTCTGTGCTGGTAAAACCAAATTTAAATCTTCATGGAGAGAGAAACAAATCTTGTTACGGAAAGATTTTCTAAAGCCGTCTTGACTCACAGTTTTTAAGCTGCAGGGCAAAATGTCTTATCCTGAAGAAATGAATCTCCCTTCAGCCATATATATCCTTATTGTATTATGTCCATGTCAAGACGGTTGTGGACTGAAAGTAAAATAAGATTGGTGTAGCTTGATGTTTATATATATGTATATTCATTTACATATATATATCATAAATAGAGCAACAGCTGTGTTCTACTAAATAATGAATCTCCACTTCAACCTCTGATATCATGTCTAGATACTCTCCGTCTGTCTCTCTGTCTGTCTCCCTGTCTGTCTGTGTCCCTCTCTCTCTCCCCCTCCCCAGTACCTCTGTCCCCCAGTGTCTCTTGTCTCTCTCTCTTCCTCCCCCTCCTTTTCCCTTCTATCTCTGCCATCTCTGCACCCCTCCCCTCCCTCTCACCCCCCCCCTCTCTCTAAATACCCCCCTTCCTCTCCCTCTCACCCCCCCCCCTCCTTCTAAATGCCCCCCTCCTCTCCCTCTCATCCCCCCCTCCTCTCCCTCACATCCCCGCTCTCTCCTTTCATCTCTCTCCCTCCAAACATGTGTTTTTTTTCAGTTGCCGTCTTTGTCTGAATGTAATTCCTTGGGAGTCGCTGTGAGTTGGGGGGGGGGGGGTGTTATGAGCAGGATTTGAGGCGAGGGGGGGGGGGGGGGGGGGGGGCTGGTTCCGACCACAGCGGTCACGAAGCAGGCAGTGTCTCTGGGCCGTGGCACGGATGCGATTGGATTAAGCCGTTTGTGTTTACGTTATTAACGCCATTAGGATGATGAGGAGGACGACGACGACGATGATGGCGAGGATTGCTATTCTGTTGCTCTTCTACCAACACCAGTAACGAGGGAACGTTGTTACACGAGTTTAAAAGAAGGCAGTTAAGTGTAAGTTGAGAGGGAAGAGAAGAAGAAAAGGGACCATTTTTTTTGGCAGAGGAGAAGAGAGTAGCTCAGTGTTTTATATAAACAGGAAATGATGGAAAAGATTGATAAAAGAAAGTATAGAGGGAGAGATAGCATCGGCCAGGACATGCTGGGGAGGCAGGAAGGATGAAACCAAGTAGGTTTGCTCTCCCTCTCTCTCACCCGCTCACTCTCTCTCTGTCTCTCTCTCTCTATATCCATGTCTCTATCTTGCTCTCTCTTTATATTGCTCTCCCTGTCTTTCTCTCTGTCTTGCGCTGTCTGTCTCTCTCTCTCTCTCTCTTGCTCTCTCTCTCTCGCTCATGCGCTCTCTCTCGCTCTCTCTCGCTCTCTCTCTCTCGCTCATACGCTCTCTCTGTAGCTCTCGCTCTGTCTCATTCTCTTACTCTCACTCTCTCCCTCTCCTCCCGAAAGGATGAAGTCTGAAGTTACCGTGGCGACAATAGCCGTCTGTCTGTGTCTTTGCCACAAGCACAACAGGAAGCGTTGTGTTTGAATGGGCTGGCACTAGAAGCTCAGGACCCGAGAGAGAGAGAGGGAGAGGAGAGGGAACAAGAGAGAGAGAGAGAGAGAGAGAGAGAGAGAGAGAGAGAGAGAGAGAGAGAGAGAGAGAGAGAGAGAGAGAGAGAGAGAGAGAGAGAGAGAGAGAGAGAGAGAGAGAGAGAGAGAGAGAGAGAGAGAGAGAGAGAGAGGGAACAAGAGAGAGAGAGAGAGAGGGGGAAGGAGAGAGAGAGAGAGAGAGAGAGAGAGAGAGAGAGAGAGAGAGAGAGAGAGAGAGAGAGAGAGAGAGAGAGAGAGAGAGAGAGAGAGAGAGAGAGAGAGAGAGAGAGAGAGAGAGACGGACGTTCAATTTGGCTCCCTGGCCAAAATGTGATGTGGAGCGAAACCCTGCTCACCTTGGGAAGAGACTTCTGCGCAAACCAATGAAAGCTAGTGGGTCAAACCAAGTGGCAGTCCATCAAAAGTGTTGGTTCTGCTTTGAGGTCCTGGATGACATGCACAAGCTGTAGTTGTGAGGGCCTTGGGCAGTCGAGTCGGTCTGAACTTCCCCTTTGCTAGTGGGGCTGCCTTGGGCTTTGAGTTACATGGAATGGAACTGAACATCTAATTCACTCTCCCCCATTCAGCTGCTCTGGGGCTTACAGACGGGGATTGTGATAAATCCAAATAAATGTTGCCTGAGACTGTGTCACTAGCCTCGCTTTTGTGGGGACCCGGAAAGGGAAGAAAGAAAAGGTTAGTTTTAACATGCGGACAGTAGCTGCAGGGCCGTGCCTTGCTCAACGGCATTATGTTAACAATGTTTTTCCGTCAAACTCATTCCTTATCATAGATGAAGAGGAATATACTAGGACGTAGAGGAAGTAACAATTTCTAGCAATTGTTAGTGCTGGCGCTTTGTTCTATGAACAACCTTACTCGACAGCGATATACAGTTTCTCTTTCTTCTGACAAATGTACTTATTGCAAGTCGCCGTGGAAAAAAAGGGTCTGCCAAACGCCCTAAAGGTAAATGTAAAGCGTAAGTCGAACGACCCAGAGGGGGGCTTCGGTGGTCTTATAAGATGAAGCAGTCATGGATCTGAAGATCTTCACAAAGACGCAAGGATGGGAGAGTCTGTACACTGAGTGGGGAGCCACACAGCAGCAGAGGCATGGCGATCTGGGGGATAATGGGGGTGGGCGGGCTCCTCTTTAGTGCCGGACGAGCAGACATCTCGCAATAAAAACCTCCACCTTTTGGAACAGCTTTGTATGTTTTTTGGTGGGGCGATGTAAATCTCTTCCTCTCTCCGACGAGCTGAATGGGGTTTATCAGGGGAGCCACCGCCGGTGTCATGTGACCCGCTCCTCTGGAGACGAATGGGTTTCGCCGAGGCAAATTAAATGACACCACTTATTGTGCAGTGGGGGGGGGGGGGGGGGAGAGGGGGGGTTACAATGGGAACCAGTCGCTCTCCTCTCACCAGGGAAAAGTTCATCGGAGCTGAAACTGTGACTAATAGAACCTTGGAGAAAGGGAAGTTAATTGATTGTACCAGGACCAGCTGATTGACGTGTGTGTGTGTGTGTGTGTGTGTGTGTGTGTGTGTGTGTGTGTGTGTGTGTGTGTGTGTGTGTGTGTGTGTGTGTGTGTGTGTGTGTGTGTGTGTGTGTGTGGAAATTGACTACAAACCCCCAAATATCTGTTGAGGGAGAAGTGTTTGGATGCAGAGGGTGAAGTGGTTGAACTAAAATACCCACAAAAGTAGTTGATATTATGTACTGTTTGGGTCCATTCCGATCTGAACGCACTTCCGGTTGGGGAGGGTGGGGGTGGAGGGGGGTATCCCTATTCACAAGAGCCACTTCCTGTTTATGATTTATGACGGGTCATAAAATCCCTTGTGTAGGGATGACAGGTGTAATGCCAGTGGTGAACCTGCAGGGGTCGCTGGGGTGCGGGATCTGTATAGACAGAGGTGTGATTAGTGTATGTGGGTGTGTGGGCGTGTATGTATATATGTGTGTGTGTGTGTGTGTGTGTGTGTGTGTGTGTGTGTGTGTGTGTGTGTGTGTGTGTGTGTGTGTGTGTGTGTGTGTGTATATGTATATGTGTGTGTGTGTGTGTGTGTGTGTGTGTGTGTGTGTGTGTGTGTGTGTGTGTGTGTGTGTGTATGTGTGTGTGTGTGTGTGTGTGTGTGTGTGTATGTGTGTGTGTGTGTGTGTGTGGGTGTGTATGTATATGTGTGTGTGTGTGTGTGTGTGTGTGTGTGTGTGTGTGTGTGTGTGTGTGTGTGTGTGTGTGTGTGTGTGTGTGTGTGTATGTGTGTGTGTGTGTGTGTGTGTGTGTGTGTGTGTGTGTGTGTGTGTGTGGGGTGTGCTAGGGATATGCGTAGTCGAATCGGCTGAACTGTAGGGGTGTTAACAGGAAGATCACCGTGTTGTTGGAAGGATAGCTGTGTGTGTGTGTGTGTGTGTGTGTGTGTGTGTGTGTGTGTGTGTGTGTGTGTGTGTGTGTGTATGTATATGTGTGTGTGTGTGTGTGTGTGTGGGGTGTGCTAGGGATATGCGTAGTCGAATCGGCTGAACTGTAGGGGTGTTAACAGGAAGATCACCGTGTTGTTGGAAGGATAGCTGTGTGTGTGTGTGTGTGTGTGTGTGTGTGTGTGTGTGTGTGTGTGTGTGTGTGTGTGTGTGTGTGTGTGTGTGTGTGTGTGTGTGTGTGTGTGAGAGAGTGTGTCAACAGATGTTTCATGGGCTATGATTCTATTAACAATATGTGGACAGCAGTAGTATTATATGATACAATTCTTATAACAGATGTGTTTGTACATAGTGTAGGATAAAAGTGTAATTCAATGCCTTTGAACAATGAGGGGTTGTATAATTCGGTGCCTTAATGTCTGTGGAGAAGCAACGCCTCTATTGTTACACATATGTCTGACGACCATGGCACCCCCCGGCTCCATGTTGATTATGGGGGAGCTGTCTATGGAAGACACAGGCTGTTTGATGGCTCCCTGGTACTATACAGAGTGATTTGATGTGTGTGTGTGTGTGTGTGTGTGTGTGTGTGTGTGTGTGTGTGTGTGTGTGTGTGTGTGTGTGTGTGTGTGTGTGTGTGTGTGTGTGTGTGTGTGTGTGTGTGTGTGAGAGACGTAATAATGTGCTTTTTATATTCTATCCCACTATATTACGAAAACCGACTTTGGTTCACATTGACAATATATTAGGTGATATCATGATACTATTAAGATAGTTTAGTAATTTTTCATCCGTATTTGGATCAACTTTATTTTACCATTAGTATAAGGTCTGTCTATGATGCGTTGAGTGGGCGTAGGCCTGTAGGACCTACGTGTGCGTGGGTCCAGTACCTATTGGACAGGCGTCTATGACGTCGGGGGCTTAGGTGCGAATGATGTAGATAGGGCGTCTTTCAGGCATAAATATACGGGGTCCCGTGATACGGGAGCGTACGACCTCCGACCCAGACGTTAGCCACACTATTCTAAGTTAGTAAACGCGTCGCAGCAGCTGGAAGAAAAAAAAAAAACATCGATCCGTCCTGCACAACTATGCCGACTGACTGTAAGTATTCGTATGTGTGTATCATGATTATATTATGACTATGTCTATGTGAATCAGCTGTTTATATCTGACCGAAGCAGCGATTACTTCACAGCGAATTGCGGTGCCGGAGGCGAGAGCGTGAAACAGCAGCAGGGTCCACGTGGAAGTATGTTTGTTTTGTTTTTATAGCAGCGTGTAATATATAGTTCCATAACACTCTCTCTATCATTATTATTATTAGTTATGGTATATTCATGTAGAACAAAGATTAAATTTGTGTTTTCCCAATGTGTAACAGATTTGCAGGATATTCGGCTCAACAGACCGATTCTAGCAGACCAGACTAATGTGCTGACAAGCGGTAGTTTTGGTAAGTTGTTAATACGTCCGCCATTAATATATCTATAGGTGTATTACCAAAATAAATTATATATTAATTTAACATCTAAAACAACCAAACCTATCCCCTGAATACTCTTGTATTTTGTTTTTTGATCCACGTTTAGTACCTATCGAGGCCAATGTCATTCAGCGCCCCTCCGGAACAAATCGACTGGCCAAGAAGAAGAATTTGAAAAGATCGGCGGGAATAGGCGGGGCTATACCCTGCTCACCGCAGGCCATAGAACAGCTACAAATTCCTTATAAAAAGGCCCGCAAGGACGCCACCCACGGCGGTCTAGCTCCGGAGAATTTTACCCATGTTATTCAGGCCGTTATAAATCCGCAAATCGCGCCACATGGAGCGGCATGGACTGATTCCAACCACCAAGTGATTGCGGACGTGGAGGTGCGTGTGTCGGCGGCGCCTACAGAGACAGTCGCCGTGCAACCGGATGGGACTATACAACACGGTAGGAAATTAAATGAAAAAAAAAAGCATGTGTATATTCTATAGAGTGCAATGATCATGACGGGATTGATACTGATTTCTTTTCTTTTTTCTATTACAAATAGTCTATGGAGATCCCCAGTGTGCGCCACCAGCAGGGCTGACCGTCAATGATTGGCCTGGTCTTGACGACATCCTGGACGCGTCCTGGAATTCATCGCTGCTGGAACATAGCGACTTCACTCCAGCTCTGTGGGTCGACTCTCCAGCTACATCCGTAGAGGCTACCACCAGTGCAGAGCCTGTACAACACCACCAGCCTGCAGGCCCTGCATCTGGATCCCTACACGCCATTCAAGCCCCTATCTGCGACTCTCCGTGTATCGTGAGTCCCATCGCTCATGAGGTAGCGGTGCTGCGGCTACCAGCCGGTCCCGCAATTGCTGATGGTGAATACTGGGCTGTGCCGCAAGATGCTAAATGGCGTAAAGAATTTGCTGATAAATTAGCCGTGTTAACTGCAACGGTGGCTGTAAACTCCTCAGCCATTGATCGTCAGATTAAACGTGGTGACAGTAGATATCAGGCTCTCGAAGAGCAGACGAAGCAGTCCTTCAGCGCTATCAGGCTCGAAAATGCGCGTGATCGGATGATTGCTAAATCCCCAAACACTGAAACCAGTAATGGACTTGCAATTGTGGACCTTCAACGTAAGCATTTTGCGGCCGCGGTAGCTGTGCGAGGCAACACGCAGGGCATAGCGAAAATTAGCTCAGTAGAGGCGTTAAGAGCTTCTAAAACCGCTCGAAAATTATGGTTAATGGAATCTACTTGCAAAGCTAACCTGGATGCCTATAGGGCATTGTGTACCGAGATGTCTGTGATGAGTGACACAGTAGCAAAGCTCTCGTTGAATGCTATTATTTGATTTGTGTTTTTGTTTTTTTCTTTTATCTTGTGGAGAGGGTATTTTTTTTTGTTTTAAACTGCATGTAATAAAACTTTTTTTTCATTTAATACCTGACTAATTAACGTTTTTTTTTTTTTTAAATATAATTTTTATATATATATATATATATTTTATTTTATTTTCTATCGGCATTAAAAAAAAAAAACTATAGCCGTACACCATGCATAACGCCATTAGCCCTAGAAAAAGGAAATTCAAATCTATAGACGGTAATCCCAAGAGACGGCGTAGATCTGATAGTGGGGGTAGCATTATGGATTTAGAACTTGAAGAGATGACAATGCGGTATGACGCAACCGGCGATACGTCTCATTTGTCGGGCATAGGCCATGTGGTGGGTGGGGGCATGTATGCAGAAGGTTGTTTAGACAGGCGGGAAATATGTGTTGGCGTAGATAGAACTAGACGGGTGTTAATTGCAGCTGATGCACGGGGTCGTAGCATGGCTAATGCTCTATATCAGGCAGCACAGATAAATGTTTCGAACGAACCATGTCTAGATGACGTGGTGGGGCTAGAGGCACCAGGAGATTTAGACACAAGGGGTGTGTTGTATTCGGGGGGAAACACACGAGATGTACTTAACGCTGTCGGGGGGCGGTTGGATAGTGCACAAGAGAGTCTATACATATCCACACAGATCGATGTATTGCAGGGGTCGCAACGTGATGAAGGGGTTGGCGCGGGTTTTCAGGACCCCCCGGCCGCGGCAGGGGTCCCTATAGAGTCGAGGGGTGTGGTGTATGTGGGGTCAAACACGCAAGATGTACTTAACGCTGTCCGGGGATGGTTGGATAGTGCACAAGAGAGTCTATACATATCCACACAGATCGATGTATTGCATGGGTCGCAACGTGATGAAGGGATTGGCGAGGGTTTTCAGGACCCCCCGGCTGTGGCAGGGGTCCCTATAGAGTCGAATATACAGGTCGGTGGTGGTGGCGGTGGTGGTGGCGTGGGGGGTGGCGGTGGTGGCGGTGATGGCGATGCTGTTGTTGACGATGATGGCGATGCTGTTGTTGACGATGATGACAGTGGTGACGGTAGCGGTGTGGGGGATGGAGGTGCTGGTGATGGTGCTGCTTATGATGGTACACAGGTGTCTGCTGTAACGGGGGAAGATAATGGCGAGTTGCATACCAGATTATTTCCCCGGTTTAACGGCTTTGAGGTTAGACAGTCCATTGACCTGAGAAGTATATCCCTTGCAAATTTACAGGAGGTCCCTGATTTGATCAGGGAGAGACTGTCAGATGCCATAACAAGCTGCTCGCAAAGTGCAGCCGATGGTAGTGTCTTAAACGTGGTGCTGAGAGGTCCTTCATTGGCCTCTGATGTACAGGCTGTGCTCGTAACGGGTGACGATTACAATGAGGATTTGTTTATGGAGCATATTAGCCAAGTCATACAGAGCAACGACACAGGTCTGACGGATGATGTGCTAGAGCTGGTGGTCACAGGGGTCCACAACAAACGGGGTGGGGCACGTTTGAAGTTAAAAAACATTCCCTATGATGAAATCATACACAAGAAGAAGCTAAGTCTCTACACCCCGAGTAATACTCATAACAATTTGTGTTTCTCACTATGCATGACACATTTTCTGCATGAAGGGGTAACCGGGGGTGACACAGCGTCCGAAGAGACTAATTTGGAGGCGGCTCGCAAATTACACAGTGATCTGGGGTTTGACCCGGATCACTCTGTGGGTTTCTCGGATGTTTCCAAATTTGAGAGACATCTAGATGTTAAAATCCTGATATTTCATCATAATGACACATTCAGGAAGCTGGAGATGTTCCAGACACATACAGCCCAGCATCCTAAAACAGTATGGCTGTACCTCCATGATAGCCACTATCATTGCATAGAGAACAGAACGGCATTCTTTGGTACGGGATATGTGTGTGAATATTGCTACAAGGCCCATGAGGGAATTCTATTACACAAATGCCCGATCCATTGCAATGTGTGTCTGACAGTGTGCGATAGACTATCAGGTCGTACGATAAAGTGCAAGGACTGTAGTCGTATATGCCGCTCGCTGGTCTGCTACAACACACACAAGAAGCATTCTGCCAAACATGACATGATACCTTGTGAAAAGCTCAAATACTGCGATCGTTGTTGTAGACAGTATATCATATCGAAGAAGAAGAAGAAGAAGAAGAAGAAGGGGGTGGGGGAGGAGGAGGAGGAGGAGGATGAGGAAGGTGACGATAATGGTCACGTATGCAGCGATGCAAAGTGTCGTAACTGTGGGGAGCCGTTGCCCGATGATGGAGTACATGATTGCTATATCCAGCCGTACGACAAGAAAAAGAAAAAGAAACGCGGGGGTGGTCGCGGGGGTCCATCGGATGACTCTGATGTCGACGTTCCGCCTAATAAATACATATACTATGATTTCGAAACGCGCATGCATGATGGTCGTCACGAAGCAAACTGTGTGGCAGCTACAACGTCTGAAGGCATAGAATGGTATGCTACAGGTCTAGGTTGTGTAAGCGAGTTTGTGAAACGCTACAGAAGAGGGGAGTATACGTTGTATACATTTGTGGCACACAACGCGTCGGGCTTTGATAACTATATCGTCCTGGATTACATGACCAAGCAGGGTATTAAACCCACTTTAGTCATGAAGGGTAGCAGAGTCATTTTGATGCGTGATGACGCCTACCATCAGAGATGGGTCGACTCGTTTAGCTTCTTGCCCATGCGATTGGCTAATGCACCGGCGGCGTTGGATTTTGATGATATGTTAAAAGGTTATTTTCCTCATAAATTCAACACACGGGCCAACGAGTCTTATGTCGGTGCCTACCCTGAGATCTCATATTATGGATATGATTCCATGACTAGCGATCAAAAGACAGATTTCGCTATTTGGTACAGATCTGTGCGACACAAAAAATTTGACTTTCAGAAACAGCTGCGTCTCTACTGTGTCAACGACGTGAGGATCCTATACAAGGCGTGTAGGATCTACAGGGAAAATTTCATAGAGTGTGCCACTATAGACCCCTTGTCCTATGCCACTCTGGCTTCGGCGTGCATGGCCACCTTCAAAAAGTCGTTCTTGAAGAAAAACGTCCTGGCACTGACCTACGAGGGTGTCTATCAGAAAAAGCAAAAGTCGTTCTCATGCGCATCCATCCAGTGGCTTGAATATCTATCCCACTCCAATAACATGGAGATTCGGCATGCTCTCAACCATGGAGAGGCTAAATATGGACCATTCTTCCTAGACGGACATGCACCGTCTATAAACACAGCCTATGAATTTGCAGGATGCTTTTATCATGGGTGTGAACAGTGCTACAACGCTGGCCACCAGAACCCTGTCCTCAGGAAGACCTATGGCGAATTGTGGGTGCAGTTTCACCTCAAAGTCGAGGCTCTCAAAAGAGATCATGGTTTAAGAGTTGTGGTCATGTGGGAGTGTGAGTGGCACCGTCTGAAAAAGACCAATGCTGCAGTGCAGGCATTCTTGGCTACTCTGAAAATACAACCTAGGATTGATCCTCGCGACTCTCTCTATGGGGGTCGCACCAACGCCATCAAAATGTATCACAAGGCCGTGCCCGGTGAGAAAATACGCTACTATGACTTTACCTCTCTCTACCCCACAGTACAGGCCCGCTGTCCTTATCCTGTAGAGCACCCCCAGATCATTTTCAGGAATTTTGGTCCTTTGGATGGGTATTTCGGCATCATCAAATGCACCGTGTTGCCCCCCAGAGGTCTTTACCATCCTGTGCTCCCCTATAGGTGTCATGGAAAGCTGATGTTTCCCCTCTGTGGTACATGTGCCACTGAGCTCAATCAGACAGACGCGTGTCATCACAGCAACGATGAACGGGCTCTGACAGGCACCTGGGTGACTTTTGAGCTACAAAAAGCGGTCGAAATGGGTTACGTGTTAATCCAAATGCATGAGGTGTGGCACTACCCCGAACGGTCAGAGACTCTGTTTAAAGGGTATGTCAAAACGTTTCTCAAGCGTAAACAGGAGGCTTCAGGATACCCCAGCACAGTGGACACTGCGGAGAAACAGCGAGCGTATGTGCAAAACTATCTGGCAAAGGAGGGTATACAGTTGGATCACAACAACATGTGTGTGAACAAGGCCATGCGTAATTGCAACAAGTTGATTCTAAACAGTCTGTGGGGTCGCTTTTCACTACGCCCAGACCTACCCACGTGTGAGCTAATTTCTGACCCTGAAAGGTTCACTCAGCTCATGTTTAGCGATAGCTATCACATTAGCCACTTTTGCTTTATCTCTGATGAAGTAGCCCTTGTACAATGGAAACATGTAGATGCACGTCTCGCGAGGGCACGGGATGTCAACGTGATTGTGGGGGCTGTAACCACCGCCCATGCCAGGCTCATGCTCTACGATCTTCTAGACAAACTACAGGAACGTGTCCTCTATTGTGACACAGACAGCATCATTTTTGTTTCTAAGGAGGGTGACTGGGTACCCCCTTTAGGCCCTTATCTGGGCGACTTGACCGACGAGCTAAATGATGGTGATCTGTATGGTACCGAGCAGGAGGATTACATTAGCGAATATGTCTCAACAGGTCCTAAAAGCTATGCATACCACACCCGTGCCCACAAGTCTGTCGTCAAAAGCAAAGGGGTGACTTTAAATGCAGCAAATGCTGAAGTGGTCACCCAGCAGACCCTGAAATGTCTATTGGATGATTTTGTCAACCATCGGCCTCAAACCCTCGACATCACCACCACCGTAGATACCATCCGGCGAGATAAGACTAGGTTTCTGCTTAAAAATGCTACGGTAGTTAAACGGCTTAGGGTGGTTTACAACAAACGCAGGGTCTTCCCCGACTACACCACGCTTCCTTACGGCTATTAACCATTTTGTTTATTGTTTTTTTTTCTCTTTTTCACATGATCCATGTTTTTTCTTCTTCTTCTTTTTACATATTGTTTTCAAATGATCCATGTTTTTATTCATTTTATATTTTTTGAGGGGGGTATGCATATTGTGTTAAGAATTGTTTCATGTTCATGCTATTAGCTATTTTGTTTTTATTGTTTTCAAATGATCCATGTTTTTATTCATTTTATATTTTTTGAGGGGGGTATGCATATTGTGTTAAGAATTGTTTCATGTTCATGCTATTAGCTATTTTGTTTTTATTGTTTTCAAATGATCCATGTTCTCTTCTTTCATCTTTTTTTTTATTTTAATCATTTTTTTTTTATTTTTTTTTATGCATCATGTATTAATGATGAATGACTGTGCTAATAATCATGTCGGTGTTAATAAAGAATGTTAACTGTCAAATGTTTCACGGTTCTATGGTCACAATACATCCGTCCATCAGAGGGGGTGCACGCAGACCGCAGAGATGGCTGCTGTACACACAACGTTCGACCCTAGACTTCAACACCCGTTCAGCATGGTAGTATCGGGACCTTCAAACAGCGGCAAAACCTACTTTGTCAAAACAGTCATTGAAAATATGGATCGGTTATTCTCAGAAAAGATTGAAAATATAGTATATGTTTACTCATGCTGGCAGCCCATATATGATGATTTGCTTAAAATAAGGAACATTCACTTTGTAGAAGGGATCCCCAAATCTCTATGTGATGATGCAATCTTACCAGTCCATACTAGAAATCTGCTCATTATTGACGACTTGATGAACGATGCATGCAATAATATAGAGGTTCAGTACGTTTTTACCAAATATGTACACCATCGTAATCTCAGCTGTATGTATCTGGTTCAGAATTTATTTATGCAGGGTAAAACCAGCCGTACAATTAGTCTAAATACCAATTACATGGTTTGTTTAAGAACCCTCGTGACAAATATCAGATTATGTTGATAGCCAAACAGATGTTTCCATGCAAGACAAAATATTTTCTAGAAGCCTTCAACGACGCTACCGACATGCCTTACGGCTATCTGCTTGTAGACTTTAAAGCCATGACCCCGGACAACATGAGACTTAGAACAGATATATTGTCAGACCGACATGTTGTATACACTCAGAGAGTCAAAGTGATTAGCCCAAAAGACCATGTCCTCACGTATAAGTAGAAACCGTGAGCGTCTTAAGCAGCTATATAGCGCCCCTCCGGCTCAGCGTAAAGTTATCCTCAGGACAGCCAACGCCGACTTTATCAACTCGCTGTGTGAAATAGCCTTGAACATTTTACAGGGCAAAATACCTCTGACTCCACGCCAGCATACGAAATTGCGTAGACGAAAGAAGGACCTCAGAATACTCGCCAATAAAAATGTACTAATATCTAGAAAGAAAAGACTAATCAATCAGACTGGTGGATTTCTTCTACCCCTACTGTCTGTGGCCATACCGTTGTTTACAAGCCTGTTCTCAAGAGGCGGTGGTGATTATAATGGATCATACGCACAAGATGTATCTAGTTCCTCAACATCAACTCGATGCCTTAAAGCATACCCAACCCAGGGATTCTGTTAGACAGACTGCTGAAAATGAGCTGGATAAGGCCATTGCGATGGTGTTGAACACTCCCGATACAGACCTATATGAAAAAGCGGCCAGGTACGGAGCGGTCCTACAGCGTTATCTATCCATGATAAACAAGGGCAACGCGAACACGGAGAATTAACTCTGTCACTTGCTGAGGGGGACCCAGTTCATACGCCTATGTCGGCCCGGCATGGTGTTGATGACGATGATGGCACCGGCGATCATATTTATAAGGATATAATGAAACATATACCCGTCAGAAGCAAGAGCAATACCAGACATATCCTGGACTCTTTAAAGAAATCTAAAAATGTTTCATGGACGGACAAGGGGGAGATCATATTACGAGGCGAAACTATTAAGGGGTCCCATATGTTTGATTTGTTAAAGAATGTTACCGCCCCTTACCATGTTGTCGAATCTGTCAGACCACAGGGCTGGAATGTATTTCTGAAATCTTTAGCCAGTAACAATATACCACTATCGTCTATCCCTAATAAGCAGCTCAGACAAACTGTAAACATGTATAAGCATAGTCCGTCACTACGGACGACAATGCGATGGCCTCCGTCCCTGTCTCGTCTGATAAAAGGAGGAAACGCAAGCAGCCATTGTCATCTAATACTTCCCCTGGAATGCATATGGCCGGGTGGTTACCATTTTAAATCATGTATCTAAATGTATGTTTTATCCGTAAAAAAAAATAAAAGAAAACAGTACGACTAAAATGTAATCAAAATATTGTATTTTTTATTATCAATACAGAAAACAAACATAACAACACGTGTTACATGTTACATCCGCATACACATGACTGCACACACGTCATATCATGTTCATTACAGACATTAGGTTGTACACGGTTAACAAAGTCATAAACCTTTTCATCGTTACGGGGTAAATTATCCCCATACATTTTCAAAAACTTATGATAGGATACCCCTTTTTGCATATTAAACAAGAAAAAAACACAATGATGCCCACATGCTGTACTTGACGGATCCTGGACCTGTTGTGTAGAATGAACAACATCTATACAGTGCTGATCGAGAAAACGCTGTATGGTCTCAGGAAACTCAGAGTATGAGGGAGGGTTACCGTAGGAGTCGAAAAAGTACCCCTGTTTCTCATCTGTAATATAGATGGCTAGCCAATGTGCACCGGCCATATGCGAAGGTTCGGTGTTGACCACCATCATTACAGGTCTCTGATGAATTTCCCGGGGTAGGTGATTACACGGTAACGCGCCGAGAAATATGCCTTGTGGGCCATTTTCTGACACACTGCTGTTAGCTCTATAGTATTCATATCGCACCGACTTTTTTAGTAATAGTCCAACAGCACCTGCCGTCTATTTGATATTTTCTATAACAGAATCATAAACTGCATAACATATCAAATTGACCGTTGTAGCCCAGTGCTGCTCTGAATCGTGCCTCTAGCCTCACATTCCCCTGTTTCTGACTAGCGATACATGTTGCCCACAGCCCTCATCTGCCTCAAGGTTGAAACAAAATAATGCATACCCGTCCCCGAATTCCTTATGGTTAATAGCTATTTCTCTATCTTTGAGCTGACGACCTGTAGCCTGAATGAGCTGGAAATATTCTCGAGTATAGAGGCCATTTCTAAAGTCAGGCTGAAAGGGCTTAGAGGGGTATGCTTGACCGTCGCAATATAGGGATAAGAACTCAATGCCGAAATGTTGGAATCTGAAAGGATTCCTGGCATAGCTCCCTGTGAATGCTTCGTTATTCACAAAACCTATAATAACCATCTTGGGTATTTGTCCTAGAAATAGATTATCCTGTGTGCATATACGGCTGCCCGCTGCGATGGATACATTCTTTAGACATACCCTATCAACAGGGTATTTAACGTTAGCCTGGTTTAACGCACGGGCATGTGCCAGCTTGACGCCTGGTGCTACCGATACCTTTTTAATGAAAACATTTGCCAGACACTATAGAGACACGGTATTCCACAGCACCATCGGACATGAGACAGAAATCATTTTTTTGCTCTAATGAATCTCATACGGAGATCAACTCCGTTAATCATCAGTTTCTCCTGAAAAAACATATCGACGTGTTATAGGGGATATCAGCTCCGCTATACGACTTCGCCCCGTATATTCACTCCTTGTCGTTAAGCCTAGATTGAGACCTCCAGGAAGAATCTCGTCCATATGTCCGCTGTGTGTCTTTCTGGAATAGACCACAACCAAATTGGGTGTCTAATGTTCCGTTTCCATAGGTTTAGCAGGCATTCTATTATGCCTCTGTACGGATAGGTGTTTGACGACTGGGGTGATAAGCCTATCACCCAGAGTAATATCTACTTGGAGAATAACGTGCATCCTGGATAGTTAATCAGTCCAACGGGTGCCGCCGGCGCCAAGTCTGTTCCATCAGGATTAGTAATCTTGATCCTCAGGTGTAAATACGTATTGTTTAGATCCATATAGTCTTCGCTACTGGCCGATACAAAGAACTCTATGGGGCCACCATCTGTTAGCGCTGATAGCGGGGGTATTTCAATATATGTACTTTTTTCTATCGATGTCTGCGTCATAGGCAGGGAGAAGAGATCCAGTTCGCTCTTAATGCACTCGTCTCTGACATGTTATGTAGCAACGCCATTGTTATTCAAACCCTCCTGCTATACTAGATGAATATATCGTTAGCCGTCCCTCTAAAACGACGGGCTGCCCCCCTTCCTGATCCTTTTAGGTTTGGCTCTCTTTTTGATGGATGCCAATCTTTTATTCTGTTTACGACGACGTGCTGGTGCACGGGGTACGCCCACCATCCTATAGGCGGATACTTTGTTGCTCTTCGGGCATATACCCTCATGCCTGCCCCCTGCTGTTTGGGCGTAGATGCAGCATGGGCTATGTTGGTCATAACGTCGCCTATAATATGTTTAGCAGCAGTCTTCAGATGAGGCTTTGCTATACTAACCCCTCGCCTAAATAACGGAATAGCCCATCCTAAAGAGGCTACGGAACATCCCTCCGATGCCAGCACCATATTGTGTGCTGCTACCCTCATAGCCAGGTAGCCCACTCCCTGCTTGTTTTAAATAATACTGAAATATTTGTTCTCGCTCGTAAGGCGGTCTATACCCCCTCATCCCTATAGATGGGGCTATGAATGCTACTGTTTTACAGGTCTAAAATGCAGCTTGAGTATCACTTTGCCGTATGTGAATTTTTATATTTGTATTCTGGTCAGACTTTAGATCGATTTCAATATCTCCAAGAGGGTTCTCGGGCTACGTGTACGTAATGCGGCTTGCGAACATGTGAATGCAGTGTCTCCTGCTGGTGTCGTGTTATATTAATACTCCTTAGCAGGGTTACATAACTATATCCGACCAGCTGATGGTCGACAATGTCGCTATATATGAACATGTTGTAACACCCCCCGTGAATATCGGTGGGATGGGGGCATATGCGCATACGATTTATGGGCATGTAGTTTGACACCTGTATCGAACACCCAGCATAGCAGCCAGTTTTCCTCTAAAGACGATAGATAGGTGATCGTTCTCCTTCTACATAAATGCTGGTTTCTAATACCTTCATGATGTAGTATAACTTTACTGCCAGGATTATGTTTGGTCCAAGTCTTGTTGATTTGTAGTAATAACGATCCGATACTCTCATAAAGCCCCACCAACTAATAGACATGATGTCCTATGACCTGTTTTACCATCGTGAACGGTCATCGTAGCGTCCTCGGTAGGAAAACTATGCCAGCTGCATGGGTACTGAGCTTCAATTAGGCTCTACTTCATAGGGCTGCTTGGTGTGTATAGATTTTGCTAATTTAGTTCTAAAATTCCATATCTATTTTGCGGGTAGATCCCTGCCGATTGCATACTCGCTAGAGTCACATAGAAACCCCCAGACACCTCCTTATCCATCGTACACTCTGGTTATAATGGATTGTATGTCCTCTTGTATGTCTCTTTACGCATCGACTAGTGTCTTTTCAGCTATCCACGAATTGAATGCCTCCGGCCACCCCAGCCATTTGACATATAGCAGATTCTTAGACCCCTCCCTTTTTCTATCTATAATCTTTTCTATTTTATACACCTTGTTTTTAGACACTATAACTTTTTGCAGCTCTTTCTCGTAAAATGTTCCATGGACAGGGGCACCTGCATAGTCTTGCAGCTTATAGACTGGAGGACACCTTGCAATGCGCTGCGATATTACAAAATATTCATCTGTAAACGTCTGCTCATACCCCCTTGCGAAATGTAGCTCTGACTTTTTGAAATTCTAACCGTGTCACCAACATCGTATCTAAACACCACCATCGGCTCTTGAGTGGTTTTGTATAGCGTATTAAACACTGTTTTCTCATTATCTTTATCAACACTGGCCGGGGTCATTTTTATCGATCTATGATATGAATGGTTATAAGCATGGACCATATCCTGTAGTTTATCCACATATCGTTTGGAGTTGGCAGCTGTTAAATATCTCCACATGCGGGTTTTCAGAGTCCTGTTGAAGCGTTCCACTATACTGGCCTTGGTCTCGTTAGATGTAGAGAAATGTTTGGACATTGTACCGCTCCATCAAACGCTGAAAGATTCTTGTTATAAAATTCTTTGCCAGCGTCAGTCTGCAGTTTATCGGGGGTACGCCCTTCACCGAGAATATCATCAAAAGCTTTAGCGACGTCGATAGCCCTCTTGGATGGTAACGGACGAACCCATGCATGTTTCGAGAATACATCGATACACGTCAACAGAAAATGCACACCATCATTTTCGGATGCATACTCTGCCCATATCCACTAAATCAGCCTGGAACTGTCTATCTATTCCACTAACCAATACTCTATTTCGGCGGGAAATGTATCGGTTTGCAGGTACATGCAGGGGTGTAGGGATCCTGCTTCAGCAACCATTTCTTGATATATTTTAGTGGAGGGTACTGCACCCTCACTATGCGCGAGGGCCGTTCTTAGTTTATTGATGCCACCGTAACCCCCTGGTCCGGATGGGATCATAATAAGTCTTATGCAGCCGTTTATCCATGTCGTATGCATGCAACAAAAAACGAATACTGAAACACTGATCAGAGTTATCCATCCTTTTATTTAAAATGTCTGTCCACTCAAAACAATTCTCAGATAAAGTCTACATGCAGTTTTATTTTTTCTGCACCATTTTACAAGCCATCATTCTAGCAGTTCTAATACCCTCGGCGTTTGAGGCATTATTCAACTTCAAGACATCCGATACAAAAGCACATATACACATGACATGTCCGACGGTAAAACAGTCACCATCGGGGAAATGGGTTAAATACTTCAGCTAACATTTGATCAGTAGGTTTATCACACAAGAATTTCATGACCAGATCATTCCAGCCCTTATACGTACATTTGATATATGCATTATGTTGGACATACGTATCATTTTCTATGGCAGCATACATCAAAACGGATAGTCTATCTGATACAATCTTGCTATCCGCATCATAGACATAAGAAAACAACACACCCCATTTATAAACGCCACCCACCACCACCACCAGGCTTTGGTTTGCAAAATGACAATGTAGGGCGCCACATTTGTATGGCTTCATGTATCAGAAGCAGATGTTCATCGGACACACCTTCGGTGGTCAATGAATCCAGTTTTTTCGGTATTATAGGTATTGCATATTAAATCACATAGATAAGATTCGACCACACCATAGATTTTTTCCGGGGGACACAGTCAACCCTTGTAGTCTTCTTTAGAACAGTTTCTAAAAGTAACAGGAAGGGGTTGTCTGTCCAGGATGACACAAATGTCATGGTAGTGGGATTCGTAGTGATGATGTGTCGCTCCCTGTAGGCATGAATGGCGTCGTTGACTTGGGCAATCACACTGGCATCCCCAGCAGTCCGCTTGCTTCTGATGGTTGATGATGGCCACCACACAGACCCCCGTGGTAAATCGCAGAACAGCCAGCGATGCAGGGTTTTAAACGGATCTGTATTGATACAGGCCATCCGTCGTCTCTCACAGCAGTGTTCCACCTCCAGCTCACTGTCCTCCTCCGATGTGTAGGAAGGTCAGATTCAATCGGTCAGATAGACGGCATACTCTTGAAGCCAGTGGGGTCCGGGTTTGCACAGCATTTAAATCAGCAGTCTCCATAGCCACACCCCCACCTTGAACATGTTCATCATTGACCTGTGCTGCATAGCGTATCAAAATATACCATTAGAATATGAAAATAAAAAACACACACACAACACCCACATATTAAAATAAGGTATAGCCTATCAAAAAACACATTTAAAAAGGAAAATAAAACACCCTTAATACTACTAGTATGTACCCTCCACCTTCTTATACATTGCGGGCATTTTCTAATGCCTAGCATAACCCTAAACATACTCAAACACACCATGTACCCCATCATCAAACCCAGACGACCCTCAAACAGGCACATTCGGCATTCATCATCAGTTGTGCTCCATGGTTCTTCATTCGTCTTAGCCAAAGAATCAATCTCTGCAAAATTCCACGTAGTGCAGACAGATCAGCCCACTGCATGAAAAAGACATTATCAAATAATCAGCAGCTTCTAAAACACTGGCGCGTAGAGGAGAGCTACCGATGCAATGCATATCATAGCACTGCTGGTAGCTCGTCTGTATCAACACCGCGGTCTCTGAAAAAAATGAAAATCCTGTGGTCTCTTCGTATGATAGTTTGCATCCATGCGATGAATCCTCGATTCATACTGAAAGGTGCATGCCAAACGATGTTGAATCCTCGGATCATACTGAAAGGTTCCAACGGTATTCATGGGGTCCCCCATGCCATGTACCCTCGTCGCGTCTAGCATGGGGCATAAATTCTCCAAGAAAAAATTTCCACTCGTGAACGTTCATCCGCCACTCTGTAGCACAATCTTTAACTTTCAAAATAACACAGCCATCGACCCATGATATTACATACTCCAAGCCGTATTCGCCAACTGTGGGTGAATGAATCCCCGGCACTCCGGTCTCTCAAGCCTAAAACAGGCCTCGTTCTTTTGAGTGGAGCATTAAGCAGTACGCATCTCCACAAACTATCGACCATAGTTAGACACAGGCGTACTAGCGTTGGACATACCATCAGCATCTGGTTTCAATGTCCTCATTGCTCGACGCAGAGTCGTCCATGGCGGGGGAAGACAGCGGCGACGGGGTACGAGGGCCCCCTATACAAACAATAAGGACCTATCTGATCTATGGGTTTCTTCTGATGAGCAGTCCATGTCGAATGAAAAGAATACTGCAGCCAACTTGATGAATGCGGGGACCCTTACAGCAAGCCGTCGCCCCCTTTTTATACTATGTTTACGACCCGCCATAAAACATAAACAGGAAGTGTCTGTCTATTACAGATCCCGCACCCCAGCGACCCCTGTCAGGTTCACCACTGGCATTACACCTGTCATCCCTACACAAGGGATTTTATGGACCCGTCATAAACTCATAAACAGGAAGTGGCTCTTGTGAATAGGGATACCCCCCTCCACCCCCACCCTCCCCAACCGGAAGTGCGTTCAGATCGGAATGGACCCAAACAGTACATAATATCTACTACTA
>NC_044051.1:6100023-6102952 GCF_902167405.1 Gadus morhua | reverse complement strand
GGGGGGGGGGGGGGGGGGGGGGGGGGGGGAGGTGGAGGAGACCTGTGGCTGTTGTTTCAGGCGCTACGTCCGTGAGATTCGACTCCGCCTTCTACGACTCAAACGCCGCAATAAATCTTCGTTTGGCTAAACCGGCTCGAATCCTCGCTCGCTCGCTTGACCCCTCAGGTACTTACACGGTCCTCCGATTCGACTGGACTCTACTAAAGTGTAGCTTTACATATTGTACTTTGTTCACTCTGTAACACAACGACCTGGTGTCCCGTACCGTCCCTGAGGTCGCTGTGGGGTCAGGAGGTTGTTCGTTCTCGTGGTTCAGGGAGAGAGGGGACAGAGAGGCAGAGAGACAGAGAGACAGAGGTAGTGAGGGAGAGAAGAGAGAGGGTGGGAGAGAATGAGAGAGAGCCAAAGCAAAAGAGAAAGAGATGTGGTTCTGGGTTGACCTGTTCGCATCGTGGGAAGTTTGATGGTTTTAACATCTCCTTTTGCGTTACTGAGCTCCTAGCCTTCGTCATGCCTCGACACACCTGTGGCGTAGCTTTCGGCCAAGGAATAATTTGTGCAATAATAAAATAAGCGATAAGCAACAGTTGTCGTTACCATGGCAACAAAGTGGAGTAATTACTTGTCTTGCATGGATGCAGTTTGTTTATTTTCGGGCTTCAAACATACTAAGGACAATGATGGCATGCATATACAGTATTGATTGTTGATCGCTCAATCAGCCACCAATAAGGGATCAATACGTTGTGTGTGTTTGTTAACCTTGGGCAATTATGCCATGCCTAATGATGTGGTTTAAATAATAATTCCAAAATTTGAAAACACTGAATTTGTTCTTCAAACTGGGCTTGAAGGACAAGCCACACTGCATGCTTTGACTCCCTCGTTTCTCCATTAGCCTAATTCATGTATGACGCGTTCATATGGCGTTCTTGTCTCCTATTGGCTCATGCATCCCTGCTCTGACCCCCTGGTCATCCCCTGCTCTGACGCAGAGCAGCATCCGCAGTCGGACGGACGGACGGACGGACAGAGGGGTGGATGGACGAGTAGAGGCGGTCGCCAAGCAGGATATCCGTTTGGTGACTGCCTCTCCTCATCCATCCTCGTCCACGGGATTAGTGGCCCAACACTGACCCTGATGAAGAGATAATCCTGGTTTTTATTGAACCTCCCACCGTGTACACACACAGTGGGATTACAGCGGGTTAGGGTTGTCAAAAGGCCTGACCTACCGTGTGGACAGTCTCGTTCAAAAGGCTGCGCCCTGGGTCGGATCCCAGCTGGCGTCGGATGAGTTAAAGCTCATCACACAACAAGCGTTTGTTTTCTCGGTGTAACGGACTGCTCTGTTTCATCTTCGTGACTCCATGAACTCTTCCTTGGGGGTTGGGGGGGGGGGGGGGTTTGGGACAGGAAATTGAAAAGACACATATGTGGAGTTACAGGGATTGAATTATTACAGCAGGTTTTGGAGACGAGGAATAGATGCCACCAACATTTAAACAACTAGATTTGCATTTACATTGAAGGCAATTAGCAGACGCTTTTAGCCAACGCGACTTACAATAAGTACCTTTCTCACAAGAAAGATAAACAACAATATATCGCTGATTGGTACAGTAAGGGTAGTGTTATATAGTGTAAGATATTGTAATGCGGCTGAATTTGCATTCCGTATAGGCTAAATAGTATTACCATCATATTATATTTTTGTATTATTTCGCATATCATTCACATCGCTCTCAGCATGCTTCCAGTCTGGGAATGAGTTAAGCAACCGAGGCCTTATCGTGACCTCTGACCCTTTGGAGTGGTAGATCATCAACAGGGGATATGGGGGGGGGGGGGTTCAGAGCCAGGGAGGTTGAGCAAGGCTTCAATGTGAACAGTTTGTTAAGTGCTCAAACGATACACCATCTATGTTTTTAAGCGTGTTGTTATATACAGTATACTCAGCCAGGACTACATATCCTGGTAAGACAGTTCAGAGTTAAAATGTTAGCAGTAGAGTGTGTCGAGGCAGGGGAGAAGAAACAGGATGAGTTATGTTTTTTTGTTTGTGGTAGAAGTTAGCGAAGTGTTAACTTGTGTTTGTTGTGAACACTGCTAAAGGCAGGATTCACGAATTTGACGTCACGGTTGGAGCAGACTGGGGGGAGGGGGGACTGCATCACAAGTCATCTGAGCTCATGTCAGCCTGGGTCTTATCTCTATCTGCTGTACTATCCAGTGTCTCAGACACACAGCTGGCAGATGGACGAGAGACAGATGCAAGATATGGAAACGCCCTTCCAATGGGGGAGAGAGAGAGAAAGGCAGAGAGAGAGACACAGAGATAGAGAGGGGGGGAGAGAGAGATTGAGAGTTAAAGAGACACAGAGAGAGAGGACGTGGGAGAGAGATTGAGAGTTAAAGAGAGAGAGAGAGGTAGAGAGTTAAAGAGACACAGAGAGAGAGGTAGAGATAAATCTGTGATATAAATAGTGTACTTTTTCTTTTAAATGTTGTATTCTTAACGCCTCTTGATACGTTGTATTCAAGGTATTTGACCTATAAAATAACACGTCTAAACGGGTGTGTGGGTTGTGTTCGGCATTGAAACGTTCTCATTCGTCTCGTGAAGGGGTGTGTGTGTGGGTGTTTGGGTGTGTGTAACTGAGATGTGCCTTTTTGTGTGCATGTGGTTTAGCTCAAGTTGTTTCTTTTCTTCCTCTATCTGTCCATTATTTAAGTCACTAGCTATTTATCTCCTACTCGCTCACTTACAACACACACACAGGGACACGCACACCGATACACACGCACACAGGAGACTTAACTGCCTGGGAGGAAGTGTTTGATACAAGGAAGAGATACTGGCACATTATAAACCTGCTGAGTGTGTGTGCTTGTGTGTGTGTTTATGCCTGTGGCTCAACAGATA
>NC_044051.1:6065023-6095023 GCF_902167405.1 Gadus morhua | reverse complement strand
TCGATGGATTATAAATGGTCCCGCATAGCGTCTTGACACATCTGATGTGCAACGATAATTACCGTGTGAATTGGGGGCCAGCGTGGTCGTCAGGCGCCAGGGTGGACCCCGTCACTCTTATTAATGCCTGGCTCTTTAGGGCGTTGTCAGTGGGAGTGGGGCGGCGATTATTCAGCGCAAACTTACACTCATGACGTGCAGGGTTGTTAATGTTTGAAGGAGTCATTGTGTCCCTGGATCCCCCACTCTTCATCTCCTTTGGCTCCTCCCTTCTCGCACACACACACACACACACACACACACACACACACACACACACACACACACACACACACACACACACACACACACACCACAGCGACACAGTCACAGTGACGGATAAGCCCCCCCCCCTCCCCCCTCCCTCTGGTTGTCACGACGATAACTCCATCCATCGACTTTGACCAACGTGGGCTAAAGTTCAGGTTGTCGTGGCGACAACTCCATCCATCAACTTTGACCAACATGTGTGTGTTACTGTTTATGTGTGTTTTCGTGTGTGTGTGTGTGCGTGCGTGCTCATGCGTCTGCGTTTGTGTGCTCCTCAGGCACGCTCAACCAGGGCCGGTGGGGCCAGCGGTTCCCGTCCTGCCTCAGTGCCAGGCAGTCCCCGGTGGACATCGACGAGACCTTCACCCAGGTGCGGCTGCAGTACCAGGGCCTGCAGCTGGAGGGATGGGGGCACCCCACCAGCGACTCCACCACCGTTCACAACGACGGGAAGACCGGTATGGAGCTGTAGACGACGACGACGTCGAAGACAATGACAATAACGACAACGACAATGACAACGACAAAATCGACGACAAGAATGACAACAACAAGAACAACTCAAACAACAACAACAACTGCGAAAAGATATACGACAAGAACGACAACGACAAGAATGACTCAACAGCAAAGACAACAACAAAAAAGACAACGATCAAAAAGAAAACAACAATAACGACAATAACGACAATAACGACAGCAACGCCGTCAACGTCGTTGTTGTCGTTATGAGAGTCGTTGTTGTTGATAAGAGATTCGTGTTGTGTGGTCACATGCTTCAAAGTATTTGGGGTGAGCTAGAGAAGGGGTTGGGGCTGTTTGACTCCCAGGTGGAAGGCCCTGGGTCCGAAGCCCAGTGTGTGAACCTGTTGGCCTGCTTCAGAGAGAGGCTTGAACCCTACTAGCTTATTAATGAAGAAGACGCTTAAGGGTTAAAAGCATCCATTAAAGAACAACAACAACAACAAAGAAAGGATTTTGGATAAAAGCGTTCTAGATAATCCAATCATACATTATTCCTGCGTTCATTTTGTGCGCGTCGGTTGACCTCCTTAGGGAAAGCAGCCCGCTTCATTATAGATAGATTATAGAAATCCTCTCCCATGAGTCCAGCCGCTCCCAGTCATGTAGCATTACCTCCCGGCGTAGCGTCGTGTAAAACGCTACGGTCCACCGTGCATGTCGTCATCCAGCAGGATCTTGTGTGCGTACGGTATACAGTGGCAGCCATTGTTTCTGCTGCATTATTCAGTGGTAGTTATCTCTTCCAGTCCTCTCTTGTTAAAGGATCCTTTTCGTTTCACTTTATATCTGTAGCCATAAAGAAGTAATAATGATAACAATACATTTGATTTATGTAGCGCTTTTCTAAATACTCAAAGAATCTTCACAGAGGGAACACAAAATAGAAAATAATAAGAAGAAAGTACATTTGTAAAAAGATAAAAAAAGAAGGATTGGGAGAGAAGTGAAGGAGGTTATGTGGTTATGTTTTGTTAAAAAGGTGGGTTTTTGGGGGCTTTTTAAATGAAGGGAGTGGGTTAGCCTGTCCGATGTGGTCGGGGATGGGTTTCAAACTGAGCAGGCCCTGTCTCTCCATGTGATTGGAATAGAAAGGGACTAGAAAGTACACTTAACGCGTAGGTCAAGCTGAGGAGCGGTCACTCCCTCGCCAAACGTGTCTGACTCGTTCACAACACTGCCGTGACACGTAGGGAGACACCAGGCCATGCCCCCCTGCTGACAGGAAACAGCCTTTTCATCGGCGTCACCGAGGACTGGACCGGGGCTTTAACCTCTCCCACACATGAGGAGACACATCAATCAGAGAGAGGGGGGAGGGGGGGAGGGAGGGAGGGAGGGAGGGAGGCTAGAGGGGAGAGGCCGGGGTGTTCACGATGGACACGACAGTTGAGGAGGAGGAGAGGAGAGAGAGAGGTCAGAGACTGAGGGGGAGAGTGGGGGAGAGATTGGGGGAGGGTCAGAGGGCAAGAGAGAGTGAGAGATGGGAAGAGGTTGGAGAGGGTGTTGAGGAGAGCCTGACAAAGGGGAGAGTTGGGGAGGAAACGAGGAGATTCCCTCCTGCCTCTCTCTCGATCTCTCTCTGTGTGCAATTCTCACAAGATAATTAGAGAGTGGTAGGTGGAAAACAGAAAGAGAGAGGTTCATATAGATGCAACCGGCTCTTGGTTGGCTCCAGGGTATCCCCTAGATATTGGGGATCGAACTCTGTGCCTTTCGCTCTGAGTTTTCCCGCCCAAGACTAGACTAGACTCTCCTTGCCAAGTAGAATCTCGGGTGCGCTGCAGCTCAACAGTAAACACTTTGAGTTGTGTTGGCAGTGAGAGAGACAACACTGTCGACAATGCACAATGGGAGGTCGAACAGAAGAGAGCAGTGTTTGTACTGGGAAGCTCCCCAACACTGGGAGACTGTGGTGCTGCAGGCAACTGTTGTTTTTAAAGCTGTATGATAAGTTGAAGCAGGGAAGAAGGCACGTGAGCGACCCTTCTTCTGTCTCTCAGCAACGCTCAACGCAGCTCTGCTTGAGTCTTGAGGTTTCTGGTCGTTTGGATGGCACTAGGAGGTGTTGGGGTTGAAAATGAAATCACGTCGAGAAATGAATCTTCAAGCGACTCACTAGGGTTTTTGTAGTTCTTTTGTAGATTTTTTTTAAAAATGTTTATTGGACAAATCTTAAAATAATTCAAAATTGTAAACATTTTAAATTCTTCAAATGTTCCCTAAAGAAACGTTGAAACAGTTTCTTTTCACTACCAATATTTTCACCATGACCAATTTTTCACTATTAATGACAAAGACGTTGACGATGATGATGATGATGATGATGATGATGATGATGATGATGATGATGTTGGTGACCATGTTTGCGTGTGTTCTTCCAGTGACGCTTGGCGTGGACGGGGAGTTCTACGTGAGTGGAGGGGGTCTGACGGGCCGGTTCCGTGTCGGTTCGATCTCCTTCCACTGGGGGCGCTGTAACGCCAGCTCGGAGGGCTCTGAACACAGCCTGAACGGAATGAAGTACCCCCTGGAGGTTAGTACGTCTGTCCGTCTGTCCGTCTGTCTGTCTGTCTGTCTGTCTGTCTGTCTGTCTGTCTGTCTGTCTGTCTGTCTCTCCGTCTGTCTGTCTGTCTCTCCGTCTGTCTGTCTGTCTCTCCGTCTGTCTCTCCGTCTGTCTGTCTCTCCGTCTGTCTGTCTCTCTGTCTGTCTGTCTGTCTGTCTGTCTGTCTGTCTGTCTGTCTGTCTGTCTGTCTGTCTGTCTGTCTCTCTCTGGCTTTCTTTCATTCTCTCTCGCTCTTTCTTGCTCTGTCTGTCTCTCTGTCTGTCTCTCTGTCTGCCTATCTGTCTGTCTCTGCTGCTTTAAAAGATTCCTTCTTAAGTACGAAAGTAAATGAAAATGTCAAGCACTTTAATAACGTTTCAAATAAATGTTATATGGTGCCTCTCTAGAGGTAAAGCAGTGGCTTTTATTAAGATATATATGTGACACCATATTATAGTTCCATTAGAAAAAACATATTCCAGAGTGCGTTTTGTCGTAGTTATTGAGTCAGTATAAACGTGGAAAAAGGTGTCAGCGATCCCACTTTGTGATCTTTGTGTGAACAAACACAGTCAGCCTCGGTGTGTGTGTGTGTCCTGGCTGTCTAGATGCAGATCTACTGCTACGACCCGGAGCAGTACGAGAGCCTGGACCACGCAGTGAGGGAGGGGGGGGGGGTCGCCGCCCTGGCCGTCCTCTTCGAGGTACGCCCGTATCATACAGAAACACCACACATCGATTATTGTTTACAATTCAATGGATTCCTTCTTTGTCCCTGTGGATGCAACACCATATAACACTGTTATTCATTAGCTTATCGATTAGCTTTCTTTTACCTTAGCTCATTTTATCTCAATGACACTGGTTGTTACGAGCCAACCTGAATCACTGGGTTCCATCCCATCATATCATTTCCAAACTGATTTAGGTCACTAGCGTCGAGCTCAATTATTTATCACCAGTCTACGTGCCGGTGTCATGTCAAAATAAAAGCCCCCTCTCCAGTAGGACTGCAGTGGTAGTCACAGTCGGAACCTGTTGAGATCCATTTCTCTGTCATCTACAGACCACCCTGGAAGACAACGAGAGCCTTCGTCCAGTCATAGACGCCGTCAACGCCGTCAGCCGGTTTGGTGAGTTCAAGAGGAATCAGCGACATATAAACTTGTATATTTTTTTTTAGAATTGAATCGCAAAGACCCTAAATGATCATGTCAATGAGGTTAACCATTTTTAATGAGACATTTTGAGTTAATTGAGTTCATTCATCAATTCATCCATAAAATTTGTAAAATATTAATGAATCGATGAAATGTTGGAGGAAATAGAAAACAGCAGACAAATATTGAAAATGTTATGCTTTTCTGTTGAGCAACTAAATAAATAAATAAAGAATACATCTAAAATGCCTTAAAGGTCAAAGCGACTCACAAGAGGTTTAATAATTAGAGAGAGAAAGACAAAGAGAACAGGCAGTTTAATAGAAAGTCTCAATTCATCTAAGCCCAGCCTGCAGATAGAGTAACTCCTTCTCCCCTATTCCTCTGCTTGATTCAGGTAAGAGGGCTACGGTGGACCCCTTCACCCTGAGAGACCTTCTCCCCACCAACACGGACAAGTACTACATCTACAACGGCTCGCTCACCTGGCCGCCCTGCTCGGAGACCGTGGAGTGGATCGTGTTCAAACACCCCGCCGCCATCTCTGAGACGCAGGTCTGTTCATCCGACGCCCACCGAGATAGAGGGAGGGAAAGAGCCCCCCCATGCTATTTCCCACCCCCCTGGAAGCCATCTTTATGGGCGGGAAATCCAATTTGGCTCATGGTCGTTCATTTGGCGCGTTTAGAGCCGGCTTCTGGGGAGTACTCAGAACAGAATATAAATTATGAATATTAAAAACCTGCCCAAAGGCTGTTAGCACTACGTACTCAATCTCTTGTTTTGTTCGTGTTGTTAGCGCACGGTCGATTAAAGGAATCACAACATTATTCTGTGTGAAGTTCAACTGGAACGATGCTAATTCTCGCTAGCATCCTTGCATTATAGGTATCAGCCCTTACATTATCATGGTGGTCTATGATTGAGGACACATCCTTACATTATCATGCTGGTCTATGAGGACACATCCTTACATTATCATGGTGGTCTATGATTGAGGACACATCCTTACATTATCATGGTAGTTTATGAGGACAAATCCTTACATTACCATGGTGGTCTATGATTGAGGACACATCCTTACATTATCATGGTGGTCTATGAGGACACATCCTTACAATATCATGGTGGTCTATGAGGACACATCCTTACATTATCATGGTGGTCTATGAGGACACATCCTTACATTATCATGGTGGTCTTTGAGGACGCATCCTTATCATGGTGGTGTAAGAGGGCACACCCTTACATTATCGTGGTGGTCTGTGAGGACTATTCTTACATTATCATGGTGGTCTATGAGGACACATCATTATCATGGTGGTCTATGAGGACACATCCTTACATTATCATGGTGGTCTTTGAGGACACATCATTATCATGGTGGTGTATGAGGACAAATCCTTACATTACCATGGTGGTCTATGATTGAGGACACATCCTTACATTATCATGGTGGTCTTTGAGGACACATCATTATCATGGTGGTGTATGAGGACACACCCTTACATAATCGCGGTGTTGTATATGCAGACATGGTCTTGTGTTATAGTAGAGGTCTATGGAGAAGGGCCTTCATTACCGTGGTGGTATATGGAGAGAAGGCTGACGTTATAATGAGTTATTTTATTCGTAAGCTATTTCAGGTTGAAATACCAGCTTCAAAAGAGTAGTAAACATTGATCCCCTGGGGTTATTCAACACATGCTGCAGACACGTGCACACACACACACACACAAGTACACATGCACGTGTTCGCACACACATACACGCGCATATGCACTCACACACATAAACACTGACACAGTAGTCAGCATTGATCCCTGGGGTTTATCGAACATACTCCGCACACACACAGACACGCACATGCACAATCAAACACATACCCACACACACACAAACATGCACGTCCACAAACACATGCACGTCCACAAACACACGGTACTAAGCATTGATCCCTGGGGTTTATCGAACATATGCTGCACACACATGCCCACTCTCACACACACACACAAACACCACGCACGCGCCTACGCACTTAAATACACGCACACACACAGTAGTAAGCATTGATCCCTGGAGTTTATCGAACACATGCTTCGCACACACACACACACACACACACACACACACACACACACACACACACACACACACACACACACACACACACACACACACACACACACACACACACACACACACACACACACTTAATTAAGGTTTTTAATTACGATATGTTGTCTGTGGACTGTTGTCTCTTGAGAAGTTACATTCAGTGAGCCAGAGGGTCTGTAAATAATGTATTATAATGAGGAATGCATGAGGCCAAGTGTGTGTGTGTTTGTGTGTGTGTATGTGTTTGTGTGTCCGCGTGTGCGAAACCGTTCATGACAGTATCAGGGTAAGTGTGGGTCTGCTGTCTTTGATTGCCAACGTATATTTGGCAATATTCTCTCTCTCTCTCTCCCTCTCTATCCCTCTCCCGCTCTCCCTCTCTCCCTCTCTCCCTCTCTCCTCCCTCCTCCATCTCCTTTACACCTCTAAATTGTAATTTGCTCTCTGCTGTATAAATCTCTGAGCATGGCTGCACCATACTGTGCGTGTGAGTTTGTGTGTGTGTGTGTGCGTGTTCCATTTCACATTCTCTGTCTACAGCAGAGGAACTGTTTGCCCTCAGTCTATTCTTTATCCTAATGTGCATTTATTTGCAGCTTTCCGCCTCTGTCCCTCCTCTCTTCCGTTTGCTGTGAGATCATTTATTTAACCCGAGGCTTTTATCAAAACCTCTAAGTGAAAGATTTATCGTGTTCTGTCTCGTATTGTGCTCTTTGTGTGCATGTATCCTCTCAGTCTCCTTGGCTGTCTGTCCTTCTGATTGTCAGACAGACAGACCCACCATGTCCTGCTTTGGGGCCATTTTCTCTCCAGCTCTTTGTCTATCTTTCTTGCATTATTTTAATCATCATAATTTAATCTCGCTCTCGCTGTCTGTCGCTCTCTCCAATCTCATTGTCTCGCTATCAGTTAATGCGATCTCTCTCTCTCTCTCTGTCTCTCTCTCTCTCTCTCTCTCTCTCTCTCTCTCTCTCTCTCTCTCTCTCTCTCTCTCTCTCTCTCTCTCTCTTGTGCTCTTGCTCTCTCTCTCATCCATTCTTATTGACTCTCTATAATTTGGTGTGATCTCTCTTTCTCTGTCACTCTATTAGTTGGGGAGATCTCTCTCTCTCTCTCTCTCTCTCTTTCTTTCTTTCTTTCTTTCTTTCTTTCTTTCTTTCTTTCTTTCTTTCTATCAGTTGGTGATTGACACACAGATCATTGTCACTGCCTCTCTGGTCTAATTTTCCCTTCCCTGAATCGTAATTTCACTTTCCCTCTCTCTCCCTCTCTACCATGGTCTCTCTCCCTCTCTACCATGGTCTCTCTCCCTCTAAACCATGGTCTCTCTCCTTCTAAACCAGGGTCTCTCTCCCTCTCTACCATGGTCTCTCTCTCTCTAAACCAGGGTCTCTCTCCCTCTCTACCATGGTCTCTCTCCTTCTAAACCAGGGTCTCTCTCCCTCTCTACCATGGTCTCTCTCCCTCTAAACCATGGTCTCTCTCCTTCTAAACCATGGTCTCTCTCCTTCTAAACCATGGTCTCTCTCCTTCTAAACCATGGTCTCTCTCCTTCTAAACCATGGTCTCTCTCCCTCTCTACCATGGTCTCTCTCCCTCTAAACCATGGTCTCTCTCCTTCTAAACCATGGTCTCTCTCCCTCTCTACCATGGTCTCTCTCCCTCTAAACCATGGTCTCTCTCCCTCTAAACCATGGTCTCTCTCCTTCTAAACCAGGGTCTCTCTCTCTCTGCACCATGGTCTCTCTCTCACCCTGCGCCGTGTTCCCTCCCCCAGCTGGAGGTGTTCTGCGAGGTGATGACCATGGAGCAGGCGGGCTACGTCATGCTGACCGACTACCTCCAGAACAACTTCCGGGTGCAGCAGCAGCAGTTCATGGGCCAGGTGTTCTCGTCCTACACCGGGGTGGAGGAGGTCCAGACGCCCAGTAGGTCTTTCTCCTACTCAGTCTCCTCCACACACCTTACTTTAGGTCACCTTCTCCTCCTCCTCCTCCTCCTCTTCCTCCTCATCAAACCTCACCTTAGGTCCTTCTCCAGATCACATGACGTTGTCGTTACATGATAGGGTGCGGTTACAGTGTAACCACACGGGTAAGAACTGTGTTGTAGGTAACATAACGACCAGTGACAGCATGTGCTTAACGTGGAGTAACGTTATGGAGCAACGTGCTCCTGCACAGTGGGGTTGGGGTCAGGGGTTATGGTAAGTATTGGATGCTAAGTTGGCGTTGATGCTAAACTAGAGTGTCTATGGTAACAATAGGTCCATACTTGATCAGGGGTTATGGTTGAGAGGTAAAAAGAGGTGGATACTCGATTAGGGGTTATGGTTATGATGTAAAAAGAGGTGGATACTTGGAGGATTAGGTCAAAAAGACAGATTAGGGTTATTTCATATGACATGCTGTTACCGGTGGTGACGTTGCTTTTTACATGTGTGCTTACTCTGTAACAAGGACACTGTAATGTAAAGTGTTACCTTACCTTTCATATTACGTTATTCAAAGTAGTATAGTACTCAAAGTAGTATAGTAAAGTATACTAGTACATAGACATCATTCATTAGTGTGTTAGTCTGTCTGCCTGTCTGCCTGTCTGCCTGTCTGTCTGTCTGTCTGTCTGTCTGTCTGTCTGTCTGTCTGTCTGTCTGTCTGTCTGTCTGTGTAAGCGTCTTATTTCCTCAGGATTGTCCATTGCATTATGCTTGAATGCCGACACAAGCGTTTCATTAAATAAAAACCAAACAGCCTTTTCAGACCCAATCCATCTTTCCTAGAGTGTATGTTGTCATTCCAGGAAAGGTCTACCAATCGTTAAATTGCTTTCCCTCACACTACAGACCCTCCTAAATCCCTGCACTGTTTCCCGGGAATAAGCTGCAAAATTAATTTCCATAACCCCGCCCCCCCCCTACCCCTCCCCCTCCCCCGCTTTTATCATGACACACTTTTCATTTTTCTTTCATATACATATTTCTTCCCCCCCTTACCAACGTTATCCTTGCTGCTGGAAGGTCACTGAGCCCATGTGGATCTGAAGCCCTGATCTGGAATTCTCTCTGTTTTTTAAGCAGAGGAACCTCTGGAACTTTGTAGTTTGGGATTCCGCTCCGGGCATTCATACTTAATCAGGATTTTTTAATTTATTTTTTATTAAAAAGTACAAGTCGTCAGAAATTCCCCCCAGAAGGGGCACTAATGAAGCCCTGAGTGGGCACGTGAAGAGTGGGCATGTGAAGAGTGGGCAAGTGAACGCATGCATTTTGCACGTGCACGTCCACGATGTGCACATGATGTGCAAATGCAAAGACACGGTCAGGCACCTTGGTACTAATTCTAATGAAATGAAAGCCATCCGTCTGTGTGTGTGTGTGTGTGTGTGTGTGTGTGTGTGTGTGTGTGTGTGTGTGTGTGTGTGTGTGTGTGTGTGTGTGTGTGTTTCTCTCTCTCTGTTTCTCTCTCTCAGTCTCTCTTTCTAATACTACTTGTACCATGCATGTTAATGAAAAGGCTACCTTTCGTTTAAATGTAAATCGAGTCGAGTAAATGAAACACAGAGAGATTTTATTAATACAATTCACTCTCCATCCCTCTTTCTCTCTCTCTCTCCCTCTCGCTCTCGCTCTTGCTCTCTCTCTCTCTCTCTTTCTCTCTCTCTCTCTCGCCCTCTCCCTCCCTCCCTCCCTCCCTCTCTCTCTCTCACTCACTCTCACTCTCGGTCTCTCTCGGTCTCTCTCTCTCTCTCTCTCTCTCTCTCCCCCTTCCTCTCTCTCTCTCTCTCTCTCTCTCGCTATCGCTCTCTCTCTCTCTCTCTCCATCCCTCTTTCTCTCTCTCTCTCGCTCTCGCTCTCTCTCTCCCTCCCTTCCTCCCTCTCTCTCTCTCTCTCTCTCTCACTCTCACTCTCGGTGTCTCTCTCTCTCGGTCTCTCCCTCTCTCTCTCTCTCTCTCTCTCTCTCTCTCTCTCTCTCTCTCTCTCTCTCTCTCTCTCGCTATCGCTATCGCTCTCTCTCTCTCCATCCCTCTTTCTCTCTCGCTCTCGCTCTCTCTCTCCCTCCCTTCCTCCCTCTCTCTCTCTCTCACTCTCACTCTCGGTGTCTCTCTCTCTCGGTCTCTCGGTCTCTCGGTCTCTCTCTCTCTCTCTCTCTCTCTCTCTCTCTCTCTCTCTCTCTCTCTCTCTCTCTCTCTCTCTCTCTCTCTCTCGGTCTCTCTCTCTCGGTCTCTCTCGGTTTCGCTCTCGCTCTCTCTCGGTCTCGCTCTCGCCCTCTCTCTCCCCCTCTCTCCCTCTCTCTCCCCCCCCCCCCCCCCCCCTCCAGTGTGCAGCTCAGAGCCGGTCAACGTGCAGGCGGACCCCCAGAACGACACCACCATCGTGGTGACGTGGGAGCGGCCAAGGGCGGTGTACGACACCACCATCGACTGGTACACCGTCAGCTACCAGAGCCTGCAGGGGGGCCCCGCCGCGCCCCACCTCCAGTACCGCACCGACGGGGACCAGGACGTGGTACCTGCACCTTTCTGCCTCTTCCCAGACCCCGCCCCCTTATCGTTCTTCCTAATATGGTCATCACCTGTTGAGCTTCCTACGCCGGCCGGATAATGTGTTTGTACGGAGTGGATCGTCGATGCTAAACTAACGTTGATGCTGAATCAGTGTTGATGCTAAACTAGCGTTGATGCTAAACTAGCGTCGATGCTAAACTAGCGTTGATGCTGAATAAGCATTGATGCCAAACTAGCGTGGATGCTAAACTGCCGTTGATGCTAAACTACGTAGTGTCTACGTTATACTAGCGTTGGCGCTAAACTAGCAACGCTCAGAATCTCCGTTCTGTGCTCAAAGTTACAACCGTTTCAACTTTGAACCCATTTTGACGCTGACCTCTCACAAGCACGTCCAATCAGATCACAGGGTTTGTTTGACGTTCTAAAAGCAGCGGGAACCTGAAACATAAACACATCTCTGAGTTGAAGGGCTCATCGTGTGTTGACCGCCAAAATATATACCAACTATCCATAATCTGAGGCAAAATTATGAAATTCTAACTGTAAAGTTATATTTCAACAAAAGGGAGTTCGCTTCTACTTTTATATTAACATTTAGATTTAGGGCATTTAGCAGACGCTTATATCCAAAGTGACTTACAATAAGTACATTTGTCATAAGAAGTGAAACAATATATCGCTGTCAGTACAATAAAGATGTTCATAGAGCCAAGTGCAAGTACTAACAATCGCTATGCTAACCCATTCCCTGTGTACAGCAATGCTAGCAGCCACTGCAGATGTCACACAATTAAGTACTATGTAGATTAAGTGCGTACAATAAGTGCGTACATTAAGTGCCACTTTTACACTCGATCATGCGCCATTGACCGATCCTAACGTGTCCCGTGTGGTTCCTCTGTGTGTTTTGTCCCTCTCAGGCCGCCATCATCTCCAGCCTGCTGTCCAACAGCAGCTACGTGGTGCAGGTGGTGGCGGTCTGCACCAACCGGCTCACGGGACGGCCCAGCGACCTGATCATAGTGGACATGCCTCTGGAGGACCCCGGTACACAAACGCACGCATGCATGCACAGGGATGCACCACACACACGAGGGCACCCACGCCAGCACACACTTGAATGTATGAACAAGCACATACACAGGTGCACACCAGCACAGCTCACATACACACACATGCACCCCAGCACGCTTGCACAGACGCACACACACAGCACGCACGCACGCACGCACGCACGCACGCACGCACGCACGCACGCACGCACGCATGCACACACGCACGCACGCACACACACAAACAAATGAATTGGTGAAAATGTAAAAGCATCTCTCAAGTCCTTGGTCATAGCAACCAACAAAATCATAGCACTATAAAATCAGTTCAAACCCACACACACAAACACACACACACGGTCATTAAATGATACGTTAAACGAGGATACATTTTGAATCACAGGAGTCTTCCTTCCTGTGTTTTCTCCAGAGAGCGACTCTGGACCCGACAGCGGTTCGGAGGCCGACGACAACCTGCAGGTAGGACGACTGTTACTGTCGCCGAGCCGTCTGTTACTGAGCCATCTCCCCCCTGCATCCCCTGCATCCCCAGACGCGTTGCCCTTCAAACTGCACCGAGCAGTCGTCCCTCGGCTCCTTCCGATTAAAGGTCACTCGCTGATCGTCCAGCTCGGCCTTGTCATTCCGGCAATTAAATCGAGTCGATGGTACCGATCACCTACGCAGGCGATCAGAACACATTTACCAAGCTGCCGCTGCAGAGAAGCGAGGCGGGCTGTGTGCGGAGATGATTCTCTGGCAGCCCGACCCCCGGGTTACGGAGGAGTGAATCACACACGAGATTTAATTCTCTCCTCGTCGCTCCTGTCCTATTTTCAGCTGCGCGGTGATGGGGTGTTTAGAATACGCTTGGGGGAGCCGGGATGTGTATGGTTCACGTGATGCGTATGTTTGGTATTTTGCATCGAGGTCATATTTGGGTGTCCTTGTTTGCTTGTTGTCTTGGTAACCGCCACCCACATTCTAGAGTTGTTTTCCGATACCGATATCAGTTTCAGTAATTCCTCCGATACTGCCTCACATGCAGCGTCGGATATCGGCGATGACGCTCGCCGATGTGCGCCGATATGCGCCGATCTATGCGCCGATCCGCTACCGTCACATGACTGTCTAATTGCCCCGGGGGTCTCCCTGCAGGTCCTGTCCCAGTCCAAGTGGCAGACTAAGGCGGCGGAGCAGCCGAACAACGTGGACCTGTCCCCGGAGGAGGCCGAGAGCCCGGGGGAGGAGGTTCCCCCGGAGCAGACGGTGGTCTACCAGAACCACCCCACGGACCAACAGGACCGGGACCGGGACGGGTCCCAGGACCGGGACCCGAGCCGGAACCTCCCCGTCCCGCTGAGCACCCCCTCGGACCCCGAGGTTCTGGCGGAGAGCGAGCCGGACCCTCCGAAAACCACGCGGACCAAACCGGAGCAGACCGGATCCAAGCAGAAGGATGTGGCCGGTTCGGACAGGAAGTGGACGGACGAGAACCCGAGGACCCCCGTGCAGCGGCCGTACACAAGGCCAGCCGCCTCCGGGAACGGCGCCATCTGGGTCGGCATGGTGACGGAGCAGCCCGGCTTCCTGTTTCCCGCCTCGAAGACCACCCCGCCGCCGGCCCACCGGCGAATCACAGAAGAGGCTTCTCTCTCCATGGGGCCGGTACGCATCGCCATCTTGGAGCTGTTTCACCCTGTGTGTGTGTGTGTGTGTGTGTGTGTGTGTGTGTGTGTGTGTGTGTGTGTGTGTGTGTGTGTGTGTGTGTGTGTGTGTGTGTGTGTGTGTGTGTGTGTGTGTTGAATGTTTTGCGTCCAACTCAACTGGTAGGGCATGGCATCAACACTGCCGGGGTTGGAGGTATGAATCCCGTTGGGAGAACCAAGCAAGGATATCTGTGAAAGCATCCCCAACCTTGGCGGATATATAAAGCCCCCATCCCCTCCCTTATTTAGGACGGTTCCATGCTTCAAGAAACTTAATAGTGAGATTCTTACAGATTCACCCTTCTATGTAGAAGAAGGTAACACAATGGGGTTTGAGCCTATGGCCCACTGATGAAGGCCCTTGCATTTGCACATTATGAATGTTAGTAACTGGGTGTCCTTGGCAACCCCGTTGGTATCACTGTGAAGAATTGACAGCTTATCGCAAGAGATGTCGCCAAAGAGAACAAATCAAAAGTCCTAGATTGACAGTGAGAAGAAGAACCTTGGTGTGTGATTTCATCCAGGGTTCGAGTTTCCATTTCCTGCACTACCTTGATTTTTGTTATAATGGTCGACAAACTACAAATCACCTTTTTATCCTTCATTCCCTGACTCATTGTGCGTTTGCTGTGTGTGTTTGCTGTGTCCCGTTCATACAAACCGCAGGATGAGAGTGCGGCCGAACCGGCCACCAGGAATGACCTCCCGACCCCTGAGCCTGACCCCTACACCCCACCCCTGGAGGACTTCCAGGTCACAGACGTCTACTACGAGGACACTGACGACGACCTGCTCGCCGAGACCACCAGCCTGCCTGCTGTGGTCACTACTGGTCAGCCAGGTGACACATGATGACACCTTGTTACAAAACATAGCATCGCTGCTAACTACACTGGTTACCAAGCAATAGGCCTACTGCTCATGGCTGCCAAACTAAACTCTGGATAATTAGTTAGCGAACCAGTTACCCTAGCAATAGGCCTACTGCTCATGGCTACCCAGCTAAACTGCGGATAATTAGTTAGCAAACCGGTTGCCCTAGCAATAGACCTACTGCTCATGGCTACCTAGAAAAACCGCTATTGGCTACATAGCGATGCAGCACTGTTTTCATTTGGAGGGTTTTTTAATGAGGCAATGGTGAAGAGGATGTAAGAAATGTAGACAAGCATCAGAGCCCCGTCCTTATCCTCACCAACAGTGGTTTCTCCTCTCACTCCATTAATCTTGAATGTACCTTCAGTTCTCTGGATTTGCCTCCACAGACTTTTGCAGCATTTTGCAAAATAATGATATACTCTGGATAGGCAATTTCACCTCCTCGCTTCCATGTTCATGTACAACAAAGTGTTGGCTTCTCAGAACTCCTGTGTTTCCCAGTACACCCTCCAGCCCGATTGAGATGAGATACAAAGTCACGTTTCGAGGAAACAGGGGTTTGGAAGATCTCCTCCAAAGATGAATAAATGACCCAACGATCGTTTTACATGGAGCCCCCACTCATGTCCAATCAGATCGCGGCCATTAGGGGTCACATGATCCAGTCATGTATGGTAATTGGTTGATTGGTTGATGTCCCCACCCAAGGCCAGCTCTCTTAGTGGATGAACCAGAGTCAGCGCTCGGGGCTTTGGGTCGTGTTATGTAATCGCTGAGCTCTCTCCATCAGTGGGGAGGGAATGGTGATGATGATGATGATGATGATGATGATGATGATGATGGGTGTGGTGTCTGGTTAATGTGATGCTGAGGTGGTGCTTATGGCGTTGTTGAGTGACGTGAGTAATGGTCACAGTCTTTGATTTAGTTGACATTGATTGGCCAAGTGACGGATGGATTTGGTTAGTGGACCGTGATTGGCTGATAAGACGTTCATGCTGATGGATGGATGTGTTTGATTGGTCTCTTCACCGCAGTGTGTTTTCTTGCTGCAGTGTGATGGCGCCCCCTGTTGGTGGTGTTTATGTGTTCACCTCACCCGCCACACATTCTGCTCTCTGGAGACCAAGTCAACTGAGCATCAGTCGGACATCCACCGATTATTAATCCTCCTCTCTCTTTCTTTCTCTGTGTCTATATTACTCTCTTTCTCACTCTGTCTCTCCCTCGCTCTCTATCTCTCTCTCTCTCTCTCTCTCTCTCTCTCTCTCTCTCTCTCTCTCTCTCTCTCTCTCTCTCTCTCTCTCTCTCTCTCTCTGTCTCTCTCTCTCTCTCTCTCTCTCTCTCTCTCTCTCTCTCTCCCCCCCCCCCTCTCTCTCTCTATGCCTTTCTCTCTCTCGCTTTCCCCCTCGCTTTCTCTCTCGCTTTCCCCCTCTCTCTCTCTCTCGCTTTCCCCCTCTCTCTCTCTCTCTCTCTCTCCCTCTCTCCCTCTCCCCCCCTCTCTCTCTCTCTCTCTCTCTCCCTCTCCCCCCCCCCCCCCTCTCTCTCTCTCTCTCTCTCTCTCTCTCTCTCTCTCTCTCTCTCTCTCTCTCTCTCTCTCTCCAGAGGCCAGCAGTAACAGCAGCCATGAGTCCCGGGTGGGGGGGGTCCGGGTGCTGGAGCGGGAGCGGCGAACAGTCGTCCCCCTGGCGGTGGTTTCCTCCCTCACCATCCTCTGTCTGCTGGTGCTGGTGGGCATCCTCATCTACTGGAGGTAACACACACACACACAGCAGACGCCCACACACACACACACACACACACTCATAGAGCAGACGCACACACACACGCAGACGCACACACACACTCATAGAGCAGACGCACACACACACTCATAGAGCAAACCCACACACACACACACACACATACACACTCATAGAGCAGACGCATTCACACACACATGCAGACGCATACACATGCATGTGCACACAAACAAACACACACACGCAGACAGACACACACATGCAGACACACACACATGCAGATGCACACACATGCACACCACACACTTGTAGATGCACACACACACATACACATGCAGATGCACGCAGACACCCTAACGCCCACATGCAGGCGCACACATACCCACACAAAGATGCACACATATAGATACAGACTCACACAGAAATGCACACACACACACACACACACACACACACACACACACACACACACACACACACACACACACACACACACACACACACACACACACACACACACATGCAGTTGCACAGACACACACAGTTGTCATATGAAGCGATGCTGAACATATGTGTGTCTGGTGAATCTGTGGGGCCCCTCGGTGATGATCATTAAAGTATAACTGTGTCATGGGTCTGATGACGTGTCTTCCCTCATCTCTTCTTCTCTCCTCACACAGGAACTGCTTTCAGACGGCCAACTTCTACTCAGAGGACAACATGCTGCCTAAAGCCACGTCCGTCCCATCCACACCTGTGATCCTGGCTACAGGTGACACAGACAGACAGACGGACAGACGGACAGAACCACAGACAGACAGAACCACAATCAGACGGTCAGACTGAACCACAATCAGAAAGACAGACAGACAGACAGACAGACAGACAGACAGACAGACAGAACCACAATCAGACGGACAGACAGAACCACAATCAGAAAGACAGACAGACAGACAGACAGACAGACAGACAGACAGACAGACAGACAGACAGACAGACAGACAGAAACACAATCAGACAAACAGACAGAACCGCAATCAGACAAACAGAAAGAAAGAACAACATACAGACAGACACACACACACGCACGCACGCACGCACGCACGCACGCGCGCGCACACACACACTTTGTCAACCACAATTCAAAGTGTTTTTTAACAAACGTTTTTCTGAACTGCTTGTGACTCTCCTGCCCCCGCCTCCTTCCCGCGTCAGATGGCCACGAGCCAATGACGGTGAAGCAGTTTGTGAAGCACGTGCTAGAGCTCCACGCCTCCAACACCTTCCCCCAGGAGTTTGAGGTACGCGCCAATCTGGGTAGAATGTAGAACCAATCTAGATCTGTGTGTTCTAAGTTGATTCTACTTCATTAACCTGAACGTAGACGTAGTTAATGTAGAAGCAACCTCGCTCTGTTCTACGTTGATTCTACTTCATTAACCTGAACGTAGACGTAGTTAATGTAGAAGCAACCTCGCTCTGTTCTGCGTTGATTCTACTTCATTAACCTGAAAGTAGATGTAGTTAATGTCGATGTAGTTAATGTAGAAGCAACCTCGCTCTGTTCTGCTTTGATTCTACTTCATTAACCTGAACGTAGATGTAGTTAATGTCGATGTAGTTAATGTAGAAGCAACCTCGCTCTGTTCTACGCTGATTCGACTTCATCAACGTGAATGTTGACGTAGTTAATGTAGAAGAGATATCGGTCTGTGTCTTTCTTGGCTTTCTGTTTTCATTGGTGTTATTATTTTGTGGTTGTTAGTTTGAGGCATTATTAATTAATTTCTGTATGTATTCATGTTATATGAAAAAAAAAGAAGATTTGAGTCAGCTCACTTAGTTTAAAACCTATGGCAATGGGCTGGGCGGCTCACGAGTCATTGACATTGTAATGCAGGGACAACTCATTCGAGCACTGATTAAAACAAGTTGTTATTTTTGGTTTGTGTTTAATAAGTGTCCTTGAGACTACTTTAGGCACCTTGTGTAACTGAATGTAAAGCAACATGGGTATGTACAGTCGGCAATAGGTTCCAATAAAGTATATAAATAAATGGCCGAGGCAAATTAATTAATTAATTTAGGTTTACAACCCTTATATGGAACAAAATAACACCAATTATTTGTGACCCCATGGGGACCGTATCACTCTCAAGGTTGAGCTCTCACAGCTGAAACTTCCTCGAGTGAAACTTCACAATAAAAGTTTCTTTATATCATTCAGCGTGTTGTACCCCCTTGACCAAACTGCAATGTTGGGGGTAAGGCGAGGAACTGAATATCAATAGCCCAGAAACGAAGAAGAGTGCTTGTTTAATGTTTAGTGTACAACCCTAGCTTAGTCGTAGTATCAGTAGTGTGTACTAGTTGTCACAATGTGTATCTATACCCATCCACGTACCTGCACTGACCCCTCTGTCTGTCTGTCTGTCTGTCTTGTCTGTCTGTCTGTCTGTCTGTCTGTCTGTCTGTCTGTCTGTCTGTCTGTCTGTCTGTCTGTCTGTCTGTCTGTCTGTCTGTCTGTCTGTCTGTCTGTCTGTCTGTCTGTCTGTCTGTCTGTTTGTTCTGTCTGTTCTGTCTGTTCTGTCTGTCTGTGTGTCCTGTCTGTCTGCCCAAATTCATGTCTATGTCTCTCCATCTGTCTTACATTTCCTCTCCCCCCCCTGTTCACTTCCCTTACCATCCCTGACCCCTTGACCCCTGACCCCACCACCACCACCACCACCACCACCGTCACCACTGTGCCCTTCTGCATCCTCCTGTCGTCTTCCATTAGATTGTCACCCAGGCCTACGAGGTAAGCCCCGCCCCCTTCCCCCGTCCCCCCTTGCCCTCCCCCCTCCCCCCCACTACACATGTAGTCTCTGTGTTTCTTTGTCCTATTTTAGTTACTGTGCTAGAAAGAAATCACAATATAATTAATCTGAATTTTGGAAGTTTGACGTCACGAATCTGCGATGACACAGCCTCAGGAACTGACCGTTGAATAATAAATAATAATGCCTCGATTTAGGGATTCAGGGGTTCAAATTCAAACATTATTTTTGTACATCATTTAAAGAACTTATTAGTCTGGATATATTCTTCCACAAGGTAGCTTGCATGCGATGCGTATTAAAAAAACATAATGAAATCATCTGTTGTTAAAGTACACCCATCCCTACCACAGTGATGAGCCGCATGGTGGCGCCACAGTAGCGTCAATCACATACTCTTACTCTCTCTCTCGACCTTAAAGGTAGGGTAGGCAATTTATTTTCGAAGCATTTTTTTTCCATATTCTGTGAAATACTCTTTAAATCCTCCCAACAGTCAAAGACGCAAATGCTCTGACAAAAAAAAAGTATAGAATCAAGTGTCTGTGGCTGTCTGATTGCCTTCCCTAGCTTTAAGTCTTTTGGATTGGTTTTATGCTGGTTTCACCTTGAATTGTGTGTATGTGCAATGAACTTGGTTTCATTTGTGTGTGTGTGTGTGTGTGTGTGTGTGTGTGTGTGTGTGTGTGTGTGTGTGTGTGTGTGTGTGTGTGTGTGTGTGTGTGTGTGTGTGTGTGTGTGTGTGTGTGTGTGTGTGTGTTGCAGGAGGTGCAGGCGTGCACAGTGGAGATGGGCATTAGCACTGAGAGCTCCAACCATCCAGACAACCGCAGCAAGAACCGTTACATCAACATACTGGCCTGTAAGAGCAGCTTAACATGAATCAATGTGTCAAAACCACCACTACAGTACAGTAGTCCACTACATGAACATACTGGCCTGTTAGAGCAGAGTTTAAAATGCATGGCCTATAAGAGCACTTTTACAGTAAAGTATAGCCTGTAGGAACAATATGTATCACTACTTATAATCCCAAGTACTAATACTGATGTGATCCAGGTGTTAGTCAAACTATTTTCGTCCCATATAACTCGTTGAGTTATGTTTTCAATTAGAAATTGAAAAGTTAATTGAGATCCGTGTCATCACATCCTGTTTTAACCATGACTCCCCCCCCTGTCCAACCCACGACATCACCCCCTTGTTGTGCAGACGACCACAGCCGAGTGAAGCTGTGCAGCGGTCAGGACCGAGACGGCCGGGCCGGGGATTACATCAACGCCAACTTTATCGACGTGAGTCACTGTTACAAAGGGGGGGAGGGGAGGGGAGGAGAGGAGAGGAGAGGAGGGGAGGGGGGAGGAGAGGAGAGGAGGGGAGAGGAGAGGAGAGGAGAAGAGAGGAGAGGAGAGGAGAGGAGAGGAGAGGGGGGAGAGGGGAGGAGAGAGGGGAGAGAGGAGAGGAGAGGAAGGGAGAAAAGAAGAGAGGGGAGGAGGGGAGAGGAGAGGGGAGGAGAAGGAGAGGGGAGAGGTGAGGGGAAGTAAGGGGACAGGAGAGGAGTGGAGCTGAGGGGAGGGGAGGGGAGGGGAGGGAAGGAGAAAAGAGGGGAGCTGGAGGGGAGAGGAGAGTAGAGGAGAGAGGAGAGGAGGAGGAAGGACATAAAGAGATGTGGGGTGACGTGAAAGGATGGGGGTGGAAATGAGAGGTGAGAGGAGGGGAAGGTAGCAGAGATAAGAGAGGGGAGTTGAGTTGAAATGTGATGAGATGAGGGGAAGGGAGGATGAGCGGTGAGGGGAGGGGAGCTGAGAGGAGGAGAGGGGGGGTAAGATAAGATAAGGGAACAAGGTGTTTTATCCATCCTCAGTCCTTCTCACTGGCCTGACGTGGTTGACCTGGTGCTGTGTAAACAAAGCCGCTGACCTCTGACCTCTGGTCCGCTGGGTGTCTGTGGGGGTGGGGGTGGGGGGGGGGGGGGGGTAGGGCTGCGAGCGGAGCCGGGCCTACATCGCCGCCCAGGGGCCGCTGAGATCGGGCCGGGAGGACTTCTGGAGGATGGTCCTGCAGCAGAACATCGGCGTGGTCGTCATGATCACCAACCTCAAGGAGAAGGGCCGGGTAGGAGAGCCCGGGACACGGACACACACGCTTACGTACGCACGCACATGCACGCGCACACACGAAGCACGCACGCACGCACGCACACGCACGGACGCACACACACACCCACGGACGCACACGCACAGAAATACGCACACACTCGTATACACGCACGCAAACACGGACGGGCGAAAACACGTCCGCACGCATCTCAAGGCCCGCCTCCCCCTGACGTCACTTCCTGTGCGCTTCCTGTTTCCTGCGCAGACCAAGTGTGAGCAGTACTGGCCGGAGGAGAACCAGGAGGAGTACGGGCCCTACCAGGTGACCCTGAGGAGCACCCAGACCCTGGCCTACTACACCGTCAGGACCCTGGGGGTCAGGGACACCGGCGCTAAGGTACACACGCACACACACACACACACACACACACACACACACACACACACACACACACACACACACACACACACACACACACACACACACACACACACACACACTTCAATTCTCAGACATATACCTGCTTTATACTTTATACTTTTTTTATATTTCTCTCTGGTCTCTGGTCTCTGGTCTCTCTCTCTCTGTCTCTCTCTCTCGCTCTCTCGCTCTCTCTCGCTCTCTCTCTCTCTCGTCCCCCCCCTCCCCCCCAGGTGTGTCAGAAGGGCATGTCCGAGCACACGGTGGTCCAGTTCCACTACACCCAGTGGCCGGACATGGGGGTCCCGGAGTACAACCTGCCCGTCCTCTCCTTCATCAGGGCCTCCGCTGGGGCCCGCACCAAGGACATGGGGCCCCTCCTGGTGCACTGCAGGTGGGCCCCGGGGACCGCCTGTGGGTGTGGGACTGGTTGTGTGTGTGTGTGTACGTGTGTGTGTGGGACTGGGCGTGTGTGTGTGTGTGTGTGTGTGTGTGTGTGTGTGTGTGTGTGTGTGTGTGTGTGTGTGTGTGTGTGTGTGTGTGTGTGTGTGTGTGTGTGTGTGTGTGTGGTATTGAGGGACCTGGTGTGTGTGTGTTGGTGAGGGATTGTGTATGTGTTTGTGTGTGTGTGTTGTGTGGGACCAGGTGTGTGTGTGTGTGTGTGTCCGGCAGAGGGCTGTTGATACCACTGGTGAGATTATACATCTGAAAAAGGAAACGTAAAATATGCAGTGCAAAGAGTTTTCAAGTTCATCCCACTATTCTGTGTGTGTGTGTGTGTGTGTGTGTGTGTGTGTGTGTGTGTGTGTGTGTGTGTGTGTGTGTGTGTGTCTGTGTGTGTGTGTGTGTGTGTGTGTGTGTGTGTGTGTGTGTGTGTGTGTGTGTGTGTGTGTGTGTAGTGCTGGGGTGGGCCGGACCGGGGCCTACATCGTGATTGACAGCATGCTGCAGCAGATCCAGGACCAGGGGACGGTCAACGTGCTGGGCTTCCTGAAGCACGTCAGGACCCAGCGCAACTTCCTGGTGCAGACCCAGGTAACGCACACACACACACACACACACACACACACGCCTGTGCACATGCATACGGACACACACATGCACATGCGAACGCACACACGTGCAAACACCCACACACACACACACACACACACACACACACACACACACACACACACACACACACACACACACACACACACACACACACACACACACACACACACACACACACACACACACACAGGGATAAATGCATGACTATGACTATAGTTATATCTATCATAGTAGGCATGTACACTCTTACCTCCAAACCCTACTGAAAACAAACGTAGGTATAAATGCACACTTCCTGACATTCTTTCTTTCTTTCTTTCTTTCTTTCTTTCTTTCTTTCTTTCTTTGTTATTCTGTCTCTATCGCTGGCTTCTAATTCTCTCTTCTCTCTCTCCCTCTCCCTCCCTCTCTCTCTCTGTCTCTCTCTCTCTCTCTCTCTCTCTCTCTCTCTCTCTCTCTCTCTCTCTCTCTCCCTCTCCCTCTCCCTCTCCCTCTCTCTCTCTCTCCCTCTCTCTCTCCAGGAGCAGTATGTGTTTATCCACGATGCTCTGGTCGAGGCCATCCTGAGCAGAGAGACCCTGGTGACCTCTGACCTCCTGCACGCCTACGTGTCGCGGCTTCTGATCCCGGGGCCCGCGGGCCGCACGCGCATGGACAAGCAGTTCAAGGTGTGTGCGTGTGTGTGTATTTGTGTGTTTGTGGTCATGCACACATGTGTGTAATGATAAACTGAAGTACGTACTTTCTCTTTCTTTCATGTTTTTTTGTGATGATTGAATATTTATAAAGTTGTATTGATCTTCTAAAGCCAGTGAGCCCACTGATTCAGAAGGAATACGAACACTATGTGATTTAGAAATCACATAGTGTCATTATGTGATTGGGAGTTTTAGGAAGGGGGGGTGTGTTATCACCATGGTTACGACCCACGCCAACTTTATGATACATTTTAGCACAGTCGTTATGTAACTGTTATGAGCGTTATAAAAATCTATGTTGTACATGAAATCCACCACACACGGTAGCGTTGTACTATAGGTGTCTGGGAAGCCTTACCCTCGGACGTGGGTATTAAATTACTACGTTTACGATTGTATAAGTCAAATGACCATTTTTAAGACAAAAGAAAGTTTTGGGTTTCAATGACTCTTAAAGGTATCTGCGCTCTGCCTCACTATTTGTGTTGTGTTGTGTGTGGTGTCGTGTTGTGTTGTGCGTCGGTGCAGCTGATCAGCCAACGCCAGGCCCGACACGCAGACTACAGCACGGCCCTGAAGGACGAGAACGCAGACAAGAACAGAGCCAGGGCCCTGATGCCTGGTGAGGACACACACACACACACTAAGACACGCACACACACAGACACATAAACATACACACATACACACACACACATGCACTCACGCACACAAACACACACTCAAAAACACACACATGCAAAAATGCACGCAAATACACAGACTCAATCATGCAAATACACACCACACACACAAACATGTCAATAAAAATTAACTCACACACACACACATGCAAAAACAGAAACTCACACGCACCCATGCAAAAATACATTAACTCACACTCACTCACTCATTCACACACACGCATGCACTCACTCACACACACACATGCAAACAGAAAACAGACAGACACATGCACAGACCAACAAGGTTTCCATCATCCTACATGTCCTTGAGTAATATTTCCTGACCCCTGAACTCTGACCCCCAGTGGAGCGCTCCAGAGTGTGTCTGACGGCGTCCGAGTCCAACGCCACGGGCTACATCAACGCCTCCTACGTCATGGTGAGCCCCGCCACACCCAATCAGAGCGCCTCGCTGTTAATAGGCCAACCAATCAGAGATGTGACCGCTGTCGCTTTAAACCAGCCAACCAATCAGAGATGTGACCGCTGTCACTTTAATTCAGCCAACTAATCAGAGATGTGAACAATGTCGCTTTAAATCAGCCAACCAATCAGAGATGTGAACACTGTTGATTTAAATCAGCCAACCAATCAGAGATGTGAACACTGTTGCTTTAAATCAGCCAACCAATCAGAGATGTAAACATTGCACGGTTCAGCTCTCTATGAAGGAACAAAGTTTGCTCTCAGTCTCACTTTTAAATCATGTAAGATGAAAGTGAAAGTAAAAAGCTAATCTACTACATTGAATTCAACTGGACCCAATAAAACAGCATGTGTCCTTGTGTGTACGTGTGTCCTCTTGTGTGTGCTTGTGTCCCCGTGTGTGTGTGTGTGTGTGTGTGTGTGTGTGTGTGTGTGTGTGTGTGTGTGTGTGTGTGTGTGTGTGTGTGTGTGTGTGTGTGTGTGTGTGTGTGTGTGTGTGTCCCTGTGTGTGTGTGTGTCCACAGGGCCGGTACCACAGTAAGGAGTTCATCGTGGGCCAAGACCCTCTGAGCAGCACCGTGGCCGACTTCTGGACCATGATCTGGGAGCACAGCGCGCACACGGTGGTCTCCCTACCGGACCCCCATTCAGTGGTCTCTGTACCGGACCCCTACACCCAGGTCAAAACAAGCAAACGAGAGTAGTGAGTTTAACATGTGTCATATTCCACTTTGTCTGATTGGATAGGGTCTAACTGGCTTTGTGTTATGCATTTCAGGGGGATGGGGAGGTAGCCTGTGTCTATTGGCCAATTAAGGACCAGCCAATGAGCTTTGAGGGTCTCATTGTGTCGTTCTCGCGGGAGGAGCATTTATCTCTGACCAACGACGAGAAGATTCTAGTCCAGGACTTTATACTGGAGTCCTCACAGGTAACACACACGCACACACACACACACACTCACTCACTCACTCACTCACTCACTCACTCACTCACTCACTCACTCACTCACTCACTCACAGACTAACACACTCACTCACTCACTCACTCACAGACTAACACACACACTAACAGACTAACACACACACAAACACAGAAAAACACATATAACCCACATACACAGAACACACACAGAAAGAACAAACACACAGACACACAGATCAAACACACACCCACACACACACACACGCAGAAAGACACACAGAAACACAATCAAAAGACAAACCCATTTTCAGAAACACACGCTCACACACACGGCCTCCTGATGTCTTCCTCTCCGTCCGGGGACAGAGCGACGGCGTGCTGGAGGTGAGGCGCTACAGCGCCACCTGCTGGCCCAATCCCGACGGACCAATCAGGAGCAGCTTTGAGCTGGTGGCCGCCGTCCGGGAGCACAGCGCCAACACGGCCGGGCCCACCGTGGTGCACGACCCGTGAGTACCCCCGCGTGTGTGACCTGGGGGAAAAGGGTGTGTGTGTTATTGTGCGTGTGTTTGTTTTTGTGTCCATCCCCTGTGTTTTGTGTGTGTGTCTGTGTATGTGTATGTGTTTGTGTCTAACGTGTGTGTGTGTGTTAATGTTAATGTGTGTGTGTGTGTGTTTTTAATGTTCTCAATGTATGTGTGTAGACAAATATGTGTCTAACGTGCGTGCGTCTGTATTTTTGTTTTTAATTTGTGTGTGTTCGTGTGTGTGTGAGTTTATATCTGCCTAACGTGTGTGTGTGTGTGTGTGTGTGTGTCTCTGTGTGTGTGTGTGTGTGTGTGTGTGTGTGTGTGTGTGTGTGTGTGTGTGTGTGTGTGTGTGTGTGTGTCTCTGTGTGTGTGTGTGTGTGTGTCTCTGTGTGTGTGTGTGTGTGTGTGTGTGTGTGTGTGTGTGTGTGTGTGTGTGTGTCTCCAGGCTGGGGGGCCCCACCTCGGGGCTGTTCTGCGCCCTGTCCTCGCTGTCCTCCCAGCTGGAGGAGGACGCCGCGGTGGACGTGTACACCGCCGCCCGCATGACCAACCTGAGGAGGCCGGGGGTCTTCAACGACCTGGTGGGGGGCGCACACACACACGGGGAAACACACAAACACACAAACACTAACGAACACGGGGAAACACACAAACACTAACGCACACGCAGATACAGACACACACATAGAAACACACTCACGCACACGCACACACACATGTGGAAACACATAAACGCACGCGCACAAACACACAAACACCAACGCACACGCAGATGCACGGACACACACACTTAGAAAAACACACACACATAGAAACACACTCTCACGCACACGCACGCACGCGTGTAAATACACAAATGCGCGCAAGCACACAACCAAACACACACACGTACACGCACTCATAGATACACGGACACATACACACGTATAGAAAAACACACACACATAGAAACACACACTCACGCACACACACACACGCATTTAATTACACAAACGCGCGCACGCACACAAACAAACACTTACAGTCACGCACACACACACAGAGATGCACGGACACATACACACATATAGAAAAACACACACGCATAGAAACACAAACACATAGTAACATACGCACACACACACACACACACACACACACACACCAGATTACTATAGCGATATTTATCTAGCTGTATTTTGAAACCTGGTTGCGCAACAGGGCGAAAACATTGAGTTTGGATTGCCGGCCTTGACTGTTCAACCTCACGTTGGTCCTTTCCTCCCCCCTCCGGCCCCTCTCTACCCCAGGAGGGCTACCAGTTCCTGTACCGCTCCGTGCTGAGCCTGGTCAGCAGCCAGGAGGACCAGAAGACCCTCCGCTCCCCCGAGACCAACGGCTCCCTGCCGCTGGGGACCACCGCCAGCATGGCCGAGAGCCTGGAGTCCCTGATGTAGAGCCTGGAGTAGAGCCTGGAGTAGAGACTGGAGTCCCTGATGTAGAGCCTGGAGTCCCTGATGTAGAGCCCGGAGTCCCTGATGTAGAGCCTGGAGTAGAGCCTGGAGTTCCTGATGTAGAGCCTGGAGTCCCTGATATAGAGCCTGGAGTCCACGATGCAGAGCCTGGAGTAGAGCCTGGAGCTCCTGATGTAGAGCCTGTAGTCCCTGATGTAGAGCTTGGAGTCCCTGATGTTGAGCCTGAAGTCCATGATATAGAGCCTGGAGTAGAGCCTGAAGTCCCTGATGTAGAGCCTGGAGTCCACGATGTAGAGCCTGGAGTAGAGCCTGGAGCTCCTGATGTAGAGCCTGGAGCTCCTGATATAGAGCCTGGAGTACCTGATGCAGTTCCAGGCGGAGCTCCACTACTTATAGAGGAGGAGCGCTGATCATCAAACAGGTTAAAGCTGCTGTAGGTAAGAGTGGACAGTTGGGAAGAGAGAGAGAACGGAAAAGAGCGGAAGAGTGAGGTTCTGAAAATAGACGCCCTCTCTCTGCTCCCTCCCTATAGATTTACGCCAATGAGGGATGTTGTGTTTCACACACCTGTGATTGACAGGCAAGATGAACTCACCGCACCAATCAAGGAAGAGATGCCCTGATTGGTCAGAAATTAGGGGAAATGGTCTAAAATGTAGGTCTCGTTCAGAGGCCGACAAAGTCAACAAGTACCGATATTCTCACCAAGCCTTTCAGTCCCTAACAGCTGACGGTTGGCTAGGCCACTTTAAAAAAATTATTCTGATAATATCACCTCTTAGGTCTTACCTACAGCACTTTTCATAAGTACGCTCACACGCACAATCGCGGTACCTACGCATGCTATGTCTGGGGACGATGCATGTTTACATATAACAGATACAATTATACTAGGAATTATTTGATTAAACTAAGCATTAGTTGAAAAACGTATTCAACTTGGCAGCACAGTGAGCATCCTAAGGGCAATGAGCTGCTGGCTAGCATGAGGAGGCTAAACCACGCAGCTAGGTTACATTTGCCTTTAAATGAACCATCGCTATCGTTGGTGGGAATTATTATTCATATTATTAGTATTGTTATGCTTTTGACTGTTATGTTTGAGCAGTTTAGCTGCTCGGCCTACGCATAATAATATCAATAATACCAATACATAATAATAATAGTTATAATATTAATAATAATGATGATAATAATAATACTAGATAGGGGACTAAACAAAGAATAGTTTTAGCTTGAGTTACAATTATTGAAATAAGTGAACCAAAGAAAAAAAAAGTATTTTAAAGGGGTATTACGGCATCTATGCGAAAACCTATAGCGACCCTGCCGAGGTAGAACCCAGGGGGGTTCTGGGAAACGGTCGGTTGCGTCAGGCACAGCCCATTGTCCACTGTGCCTTCCCCATCTCACCTCCACACACCTCGAGTGGTTTGAAGTTCGCGCAAGAAAAACTGCAACTATAAGCCCACTAGATTACAGAGCTGCGATGTTTTGGCCGCTGACTGTTTCGCTGTAACTTTGTTATTTCTGAGATTAGATTTTTTTCGATGTTACGGCTAATGCATCTTAAAAAAATAACCGTAGAGCTGAGCAAAAGCGTACAGATACGATTAAACGAGAAATCACCTGCAAACTGTGAATGCTCTCGAAGCGTGTAATATTCAATTTATTGTCGTACACGACCGGGAAATAAATGAGTCGCCAAATGTTGTGGTCACTGAATTTATACTAAGCCATCGTTGTAAATAAGATAAGTTACATGGACAGCCATAGAGACAGCATTCCTCCCTGCGACCGGTTTAATCTAGGACCCGATTTCTCGGTCCGTCCGTTGTTGTTTTACTGTTTTCGTCTGTGATTTTACAAACGAACTGTTTGTACGTTTTGTTGGAGAAATCCTATAGTTTTACGAGAATGCTTTTGGGAATGCTTTGTATTTACTGATCCTATGTTTCTATGTTTCGATTAAGCGGTACATTTTTGGTCAGAAAGCCTTTTTAACGATTCTGTGTGTGAAAGGAAGGTCCGATATAACATTTGTGTAAATAACCCTGGATCTATGGGGAGGCCAAACTTCTGTTTATATACTAGCTACTATATTTCTATTTTAATACGAAGATGATTTTTTAGTCATTTACAACGATATATATATAACAGTGTTTTATAATTTTAGCCTATCAAATATTGATTATATGATATAAACAATTGAATTATCCTTTTTTTTCTATGTGTTTTGAACACAGGAGAACTTTAATGTGTCTCTTGTCAAACTATGAAAAGGCACGGTATGTTTATAGTGA
>NC_044051.1:6022523-6060023 GCF_902167405.1 Gadus morhua | reverse complement strand
TTATCAAATACACACGCCTACACAACACACGGTCACATCATATAATAATAATAATAATACATTTTATTTATAACGCACTTTATATCAATTCAATGATCTCAAAGTGCTACAATGCACATTAAAAGTCATATAATCATGAACTACAAACACCCAAAGAACACATGGTTACAATATATCAGCAGTATTGCAGTGCTGCCGAAGTAGTATTGGTAGTAGTAAAACGTGGTAATACTAGTATGTGGTAGTAGTAGTAATAGAGTGTGTGTGTGTGTGTGTGTGTGTGTGTGTGTGTGTGTGTGTGTGTGTGTGTGTGTGTGTGTGTGTGTGTGTGTGTGTGTGTGTGTGTGTGTGAGAGCTGCTCACCTTCAGCTCGCCCCCCTTCTCCGGGGGCCCAGCGTCGTCCTCAGCAGAGACCAGGTCCTCCACGTCCTGCCAGCCAGACCGGGCCCCGCTGTGGAACCGGACCCGGGTCCCTGACCACACAACACCCGTCACTACGGCGACCCTCCAGGGTATTTATACCGGGGGCTGCTTTTAAACCCCCCCCCCCGGACACACACGACCCTTGTGCTGCGTATCAAACCCAAGGCGTTTTGAAAGGCCGAACACAACTTTATTGACATGAGTAACAATTTAACTTGTAATAATAGTTTTGGTATACCGTAATTTTCGGATTATAAGCCTGTGGCTTATATAACGGTGCGGCTAATCTATAGATTTTTACAGGTCGTCCACTCGGAAAATTAGTATTCGAAGCTTAAATCAGTATTCGGAGCTTCGTTGTTTTTTTTCCACGTACGTGACGTTACCAGAGCGAGGGAGGCAAACTATAAGCGTCAGCGACACCAAGCCGAGAAGCGAGAGAGGTGGAGGAAGAATAGATATCTTATTTCCCTTTACTTTATAACACAACATTAGCGGGATCTCGGGATTATAAAATACAGAAAATGACACTGATTAGGGGCAACATGTGATTGTGGGCGGGGTTAATTCGATTTTCTTGGGGGTGTACCTGTACCTTTAAGAAAACAGTGCCACGCGGTCGGAGGCCAGGAGTGGCTCCAGCCCATGTCCTCATCGTCGGACGGCGTGGAGCGGGTGGACACCTCATTGCTTTTCTATGGAGGGACACACATGACCTTGTAAACCACAAACACAGCTTCTCTATGGGGACACACAAGACCTCATAAACCGCAAGCACAGCTTCTCTATGGGGACACACATGACCTCGTAAACCGAAAACACAGCTTCTCTATGGGTACGGACAAGACCTCGTAAACCAAAAAACACAGCTTCGCTATGGGGACATACAAGACCTCGTAAACCACAGAGACATCTTCTCTATGGGGGCACACAAGAACTCATGAACCACAAACACAGCTTCTCTATGGGAACATACAAGACCTCATTAACCATAAAGCCATTATCTATGGGGACAAAGAAGACCTCATAAACCATAAACACAAACACGTGTGGGGACATTCTTTATCTTGCATTATCCCGCTATATAATCGACACCCTGATATTTGAAACCATTTAGCTCGATTCCCCCCTTGAGTTTAGGTTGCACTTGGCTCTTTCAGACGTAACTGTTCTGATTGGTCCTCAGGCTCATATGTTGCTTTAAATAAAAGTGTCTGCTAAATGCCCTAAATGTAAATAGAACATATACACTACCTTCAATGTCACTGTCTCAAACAGAAGTAGTAGTGGTAGTAGTCAAACGTGGTAATACCAGTACGTAGTAGTGGTAGTAGTAGTAATAGAGTAGTAGTAATGCTAGTAGTACTAGTAGTAGCAGTAGCACTAGGTAGTCGTAGCAGTAGTGGTGTGGCTCTCACCCTGGTGCTCCTGCGGCCCCTTCCCCGGCCTGTAGGGGGTGCCGGGTGGCTGCTGGCCCAGGGAGAAGGAGAGGGAGGAGGAGTAGGAGAAGTAGGAGGAGGTCTGGCGTAGGAATGGAGGCCACAGCTGGTGCCGAAGACGCGGAGGGGAGGCGGGCTGTGGGAGAGGAGACATTATGAGAGACACAAGAGATATTGTGATGGTGTGTTCTAGAGTATGCTAACAGGGACTAGCACTGGTATTAGCATCCTAGCAGTGACACCGGGCTTGCCCTGCTGGCAGTAGAAGTGATAGGGTTTACTTTGCTGATGTGTGTGTGTGTGTGTGTGTGTGTGTGTGTGTGTGTGTGTGTGTGTGTGTGTGTGTGTGTGTGTGTGTGTGTGTGTGTGTGTGTGTGTGTGTGTGTGTGTGTCATTATGTTTGTGTGTGTGGAATGTGGCTGTGTGTCTATGTCATTACGTCTGTGTGTGTGTGTGTGTGTGCGTGCGTGCCCTCATGTACGTCAGTACGTGTGCGTGTGTGTCTGTGCGCGTCTGTGTGTGTGTCTCTGTACCGTGGGGGCCCCTGCAGCAGTGGACTCTGGGGCCCTGTGGCGATGTGTGCCAGCTGGGTCAGCCAGTGTGTGTCAGGGGGCCCGGAGTATGTCCTGTTCTCCCTCTCCAGGTGGGACACGCCCCCCTCCACCTGATAGGCCGGCGTCTCCGTCGGGCCCTCCGCCTGCACCTCCTGCAGGGCCGGGAGGTCGTCTGAGGGAAACACCACATCCAATGAACTACAAACTCGTGGAGAACCAATGAACTACAAACATGGAGAACCATTGAACTACAAACATGGAGAACCATTGAACTACAAAGATGGAGGATGAGATGCCTCCTCATAGATCTCATTATTCCCGAATCATAGATCCACCTGCAACGTGGGATTTCCTTTATGTTTTGAGGGGGCTATGTGCTCATGAACTGGTTTTGGGTAGTTTATTGTCATGGATCTGACTGATAGGTAAAGGGTACACCCTACTCCTGACGTAGAAGCTATGTTGTTTCGACTCCCTGCTGAAAGTTACTGGGTATGATTCCCGACGGTCTTTGAGCAACATGCCTAACCCCTGCTCATAGTCTAAATAATAGAAAGAAAATGATAGATGGTATTTCTAAATTTAAGTATTATTACGATATTATAGACATCATTTTGTAAAGCAGCATTTTTATTATTATATGTGACAAAAGATTTGACCAGAATAGCACTGATAAAAAATATTGAACGACAATTGAATGTCGCTCAATTCGAGTTCAGTTCACCCTATGTTACCCAGAGTTAAGTTCACCCTATGTTACCCAGAGTTCAGTTCACCCTATGTTACCCAGAGTTCAGTTCACCCTATGTTACCCAGAGTTCAGTTCACCCTATGTTACCCAGAGTTCAGTTCACCCTATGTTACCCAGAGTTCAGTTCACTCTATGTTACCCAGAGTTCAGTTCACCCTATGTTACCCAGAATCCAGTTCACCCTAAATCACCCACAGAATTCAGTTAACCCTATATGACCCAGAGTTCAGTTACCCCTAGATTACCTCCAGTTTAACACCCATCGTTCAGTTCACCCTATACAACCCTAAGGAAACCTGTAGATCTTCTTCCCAGTCGCACTATAACAAGCCTTCTCCCCTGCAGCTGTTTTTACATACCATACTCCATGTGGCTGTCACTGGTGGGAAGGAGCCGTTCCCCCGAGGGGAGCAGGCCCTCTGTTTGGTTCCCGGCCGTGTCCATCATCTTCTCCTGCTGTCCAGAGTAAATACCCCAAGAGGTGACTGGACTGGTAAAACATGATTTATGCAGACAGGGTCATCTCTAACCCTAAACCCACACAAGGCTGTAACACTCATGCTCATGCCCTCCAGTCTTCGGAAACCATGAGGAAAGAAAAAATGCTAAAACCTTACAGATGTCAAAGTTCATGTAAATTATCTTTTTTAATTTAAATTATTTATTTTTTTACCCGGTTTAGCAGATGCTAACTTACAGTAATAAACTCAGCCAATCAGCAAACGGCCAGATCGCCGTTAACTGGCGATGAGAAAGAGTCTTTGGACTACTGTTTCCTCTGCACGGTCGATACCTGAAGAATCCTGGTCTTCTGGTTCACAGGTTGCTTGGTTTGTCTTAACCACCTCCCAGACCACCATGGGACAGGAACAATATTTAATGCTCTCCTCCAGGTGCTGTCGGAGGCATTTGTGCAGGCCCACACATGCGACCATACAAAATCACACACGTGCACAGACAGCAGAGAATAAACGTCACAGATCTGCACAGACAACCTGAAACATTTTGTGAGAACAATTGATTAACATAAAATGTGTAATAGGTAATAACTGACTTATTGCCTTCACCAACTCATGGAGTTCATACATTCGGTATTCTCAGAATGTAGCAATCGTGTCATTTCGAGCTGCGCACGCAGCAGGCCTTGTTTATAAACTTTAATGTATTCGCGCATGCGCGATGGGAGTCCATTCATTCGACGCTTACAATCGAACGACAATTCTTTGGAAATAAGTGGTAAAAAGATCGAGTAAACACGTCCCGAAGCGAACGATACTTTCGAACATGGTACGACGGTGTTGTAGTTAAAAGGGATAACGATGACATTCGTCGGTTCTCGAACAACACCAATGTGAAAGTATAACAGTCAGGAAACAAAGCGATTAAACACGTCGACAATATCACGGTTACGTCAACGGTGGACGTCAACGTTAACCGTTCTGGCGTCGAAAACACCTATTATGTTATTTCGTAATTAAACTAAACGAATTCTGTCCCAATATGACAATACTGCGCGTCTTGCGTAAGCGGTTACAACCCAAAAAAAACGTCAACAAAAACACGGACACAAACTTCGGACACTTCGCCCACCGTTTAACGAAGTAACACAAGCCGTCACTGAGGGTTCACGCCGTCCCTTTCACTCTGCCACCCGTAAACGATTCATTGGAAAGATTTCAATGAACTTTTTCTCTCTCTAAACTTACCAAAACAATCGCCCCTCGACTATAGCACGGGGAAGGTCTGAATATTTCTCCCCGAGCGATTCGGTTGGCGGGCTGTCACGTCAATCATCGGGTTCTGCCTCGCCATTGGTCGGAATGGTTCGCTGTTGTTCGGTTTAGGTCGGACTACAGTGGATGAGAAATACAGGCGGCAGTAGACCCTTTAAAACCAGGACGAAGCCCCCTCAATGAAATACACGAATCACAGTAATAACATAGTAATGACACATTGAATACAGCCTTAACAAGACTGTCATTTATTTTGAAAAAATAATCTTATATAGGACATGGAGTGCAACAGACAGACAATTTGAAACATCAACAAAAGGCAGTGACTATTGAGTCCTATCCAACTGCCATTCAACATAGGCCTATTGATTTGGCAGAATTCCCCTGATTGTCACAAAATGATTGTCACAAACACTGCAAGATCTGCTTGTGTCGTCCAATCAACCAATAGAAAATAACAAAAGGTCTTGTTTATGATGATCACAGTGAAGATAATCGGATTAAATCGTTATTTGGATTAATTAAATCATTGGTTTATGTAAAAAATAAATTGCCAGACATTCAATCTGATATTGTATGATAAGATCCAACTATAGAATATCTGATTATCTGATGTTTGATTGAATTGACGTGTACAGTTAAGAGATATAAAATGTCAACATGATATTACATAATACATATGACATAATAATATTATTAAAGATATTCATTCACAGGAGCCTGGCATATGGTAATAAATTAGTTTGATGGGTATGATATGTCCTGAGTTTACATTGGGCGGGACAGCTGTTTCACGTTCATTCAAAGTGATGTCATCAAGTAAACAACAACAGCAGCAACAACGCACATACACAAATTTCCGAGATTAAAAAATGTCAAGCTCTCCATGACCCTCTCTAAACAAACCTTATCAGCTCAACTGATGAAAAAAAAAAAAAAAAAACATAGCAGGAATCTGAAGTTTATAATATAATTAGCTGGCAAAACACAGTTCTTCGCTGATAAAACGTACAAAACAAGCGCAACGATGTAACAAGGTGCGAGGTACGATGTAAGGAGGTTTACGTGGAGCGCTTCTCCACCCCTTGCTTGATGCCCAGTACCAGGTGAACGAACCAGTTGATTTGCACCATCCAGCCCTTCTCCCTGCAGATCTCGATCTGCTCCAGCAGGTGGCGCTCTGCCTCCTCCTCGCTGCGGCCCACCGTCAGCGCTTCACGGATGTAGTCGATGTCCTCCTTACTGGTCAGCTGGGGCATGCCTGGGGGAAGGTACCATGTAAATATACATTCATATAATTCAGATAATTGTTTTTTATAATTAATCAAAATTAATTAATAAAAAAGATGCTTGATTATGACTTCCACTGTCAGTTTTATTCCCTATTGTGTGTGTGTGTGTGTGTGTGTGTGTGTGTGTGTGTGTGTGTGTGTGTGTGTGTGTGTGTGTGTGTGTGTGTGTGTGTTGCGATCGCACCAGTCATGAGCATCATGGAGAAGAGGATGATGAGCTGGTTGGTGTGATGACGAAGAGCGAGGTAGGCCTTCACACATACATCCTGAGAGAGAGAGAGAGAGAGAAATTCATTAGTTTCTAATAGTATCATGTTTGTTAACCGTGATTATGAATAAATGATTGCATCATCTCGCCAAAGAGTTTAGCCTGACAAAGGTCAAAGTTCACCCTCCCATGTTGATCAGGGAGTCTTAATCAATGTGTATCTGCATGCCTGAATGGGTGTTCGTCTCGCTGAGTGGATTTGCATTGTCACGCTGTTCATTTGCATGTATTCTGTATCTGAACCAACTAATGCTAAACCCTTTAATTAGTCTAAACCCTCAACACATACACAATGTTAACAAACAGAATTCAATGTTTTTTGTGCATGTGTCAATTCTAAAGCACACTCAGCCATGTTTATATACGTAACCCCCCGTGTACTGATTTCTACATCAGTTCTGCACTCTGTCCACCACACTGGGGTTCTAAGAAACTAGGTCATGCAGCAATTCCTCTCCTGATTGCATGCTTTGATTTGTTTATTCGCAGCCTGGCTTCCGACGAAAAACAGCGGCTCTGCTGGATGACTCAATGCAAATCGGAGACCTATTTAAGGAGCGGGTGATGAGTGCCGAGCAGAGGAGAGGAGAGGCCCCTTCAGGGCTGATCAGTGTCTCCTCAGTCCTGCAGGGCCCATGTTTATGAACCGTAGCCATCCGTCAGAGGGCCCGACGGAGACGCCAGCCTATCAGGTGGGAGGGGGCGTGTCCCACCTGGAGAGGGAGAGCAGGACGTACTCCCGCGCCCCGACACACACTGGCTGACCCACACAGGACCCCAGAGTCCACTGCTGCGGGGGCCCCAATGGTACAGACACACACACACACGCACACACACAGACGCACACACACACACACACGCACGCACGCACGCACGCACGCACGCACGCAGGCAGACAGACAGACAGACAGACAGACAGACAGACAGACAGACAGACAGACAGACAGACAGACAGACACACACACTGACACACACACACACACACTGACACACACACACACTTCACATTCCCGTGTTTCATTCAATGTCCTGGCACCTGAAATTTCTGGAAGTGGGGGCTGCTTTTCTTCCCGGCCGTTCCCATGACGTACAGGAAGTCCGGAGTGAGCACAAAGGGAACCCACTCCTTGCTGATTCCCATGAAGCTCTTGTAGTTCCCCAGGATGTGGCCAAAGTCGATGTGGAAGAGGTTCCCTACACCAGGGGGAGGTCTCTGTTATGACACCTGTAACTGAGCTGCTTTAGAACCCAGTTACACCTGTTTACTGAGCTGGTCCTGAACCAGTTAAACATGTTCACTGAGCTTGTTCAGAACCCAGTTACTTTTCATATTTTATTATATTATGAAACTCTTTCTGATTCTGGGAGGATTACATTGAACTGTAGGTTATGAATGAATAACATTTGATTAAAAAACAAAGCTCTTAGATTTAATCCTGCACAAATCTCTTTTAAACAATTTGAGAGAGAGAGAGAGAGAGAGAGAGAGAGAGAGAGAGAGAGAGAGAGAGAGAGAGAGAGAGAGAGAGAGAGAGAGAGAGAGAGAGAGAGAGAGAGAGAGAGAGAGAGAGAGAGAGAGAGAGAGCATGTGTAGCTGTTACCAGACTCTGTGATCATGATGTTGTCGTTATGTCTGTCCCCAATACCCAACACATAGGTGGCCACGCAGTAGCCTCCACACGAGTATAGGAACCTCTCTACCGCCTGCTGGAACTAGAGCGAGAGAGAGAGAGAGAGAGAGAGAGAGAGACGTAGAGAGAGACGTAGAGAGAGAGAGAGAGACACACACACAGCAAAAGAGACACACACACAAAATAATAAGAATAATAAGGGTCATCAAAATGTCAAGCCAGATGCAACGTAGCCACTTCATCACATTTAACACCTGTTCCTGCCGCAAATAGAATCTAAAACACAACAGACAAATTGAGTTAGAGAGCTAGAGGGAAACACGTCACTCTGCAGACAGATATTGCCTGCGTGGGGTTGACTACAAAGCTTAGTGTCGGCAAGCAGGAAACCAAACTGGAAGCTTACTTCCTGTCAGTCTCTCACACTTCCTCTTTAGCTAAAACAGAATACAAATAGTAAAAGAAACCAGAGAGGTTGGGTTAGACGAAATTCAACGCCGTTTGTTGACGTTGACGGATTTTATTAAAGCCTCATACATGTTTCTCATTGAATTTGCGTTGCGTTTCTCTCCGTACAGGAGAGTTCACAAACTAGTTATGCTACGCCCTCCCCTACTCAGTTCTGTTTGCTTTGCATTGGTGGAAGGTAGGGCTTTGACTCTGAACTTCGTTATTCGAATATAATTAGAATATCAAAAAACAAATCAAAATTCGAACGAATATTAGGCAGCCCTTAATATTCAAAACTGTTATGGGCAGGCCAAGAACCCGACGCAGTCTATTTATAATATTGCAATGACCACGGAAGAGGCAGTGAATGAAGTATTGATTAGATAGCGATTTATTAGAAACCTAATAAACCGTTGGAACACACAAGACCGGTAACCATTTCAACGCGGTAAACAAACCTTGCGAAGCCCAATCCAGGTCTTACTGAAGGCATTTAATGGTCAAAATATTGTTAATAAATGTTCGAATATATTCAAATATTAATATTAATAAACAAACAAACTTTGAATATGATTTTTGGGCAAAAGTCAAAGCCCTAGTGGAAGGGAGTATGAGGAGTGGTTATGTAGAGCCTTCAGATTGGACGGTTTGACTTACATAGTTACCGTCATGTTTTGTATTTTTTTTTTTTACCATTATTGTTTTATAGTGACAAACATTAACACATTTCTCCTACAGGGGATTGATAAAGTTCTATCTATTGAACAGAAAGAAAACACTTGGTCATACTTTACACACTTTACCACAGCATTGGCCTACTGAATGCCACCAATATATTTTAAGCATTGGACTGAATGCCACATAAATACAATATTATGTTTTTGCACGTTTGCAACGTTTAAAAGTTCAGGGAAAAGTATATGCCTCTGCTGGTGTTACTTAAGCCAAAAAGCTTTTGATGCAGTGATGTTTCTGAATATTGTTGTTTCTGAGTGTCAAGGGCCAATAATGCTTACTATCATACATTAGTCACCATGTCTGTGGAAACATTTGTATGCAGTCACACGTTAATATACCCCCCCCCCCCCCCCACGGCCGCAGCTGATAAAATCTCACTCTGAACTCAGTTCCAAACTTGACAGCCCTGATAGATCAGACCTACTTAGGTAAGAGCTACTAAGATCAGTCCTTACCTAGGTAAGAGCTACTAAGATCAGTCCTACTTAGAGACCTAAGTAGATCAGACTTCCCAAGATCAGGATTTCATCACATAAAGTGTTAGACAACAGACTGTCCAGAATCTCCTCCTTGTTCCTGCATGCACTATATTTTAAGGTGATATAAGATCTGATAATATATTTAAAAAGGCACAGTTCTACATAGATGTAGCCTTTCATCATTTAAAGTCGATTCCTTGTTCATGCATGCACTATATTTGAATATGATAAGGAATGATAAGATATATCCTTAGTGAGTGAGTGAGTGAGTGAGTGAGTGGTCCTACCCTGTCCTCGTTGACACACTTGTCGCGCAGCCATTGGTTGAGGATCTCGTCCTTGAAGGCCCCCCGGCTGCCCACCACGCTCTGCTGGATGTTGGCGATTGTGGCGGCGTCCTTCACGATCTCTATCATACCTGGGGCGAGAGACACCAGAGGACATGGAGAGAGAGAGGGAGGGAGAGAGAGAGACACAGAGGGGACAGAGACAGAGAGAGAGAGAGAGAGACACAGAGGGGACATGAAGAGAGAGAGACAGGGAGGGAGAGAAACACAGAGGGGACATGGAGAGAGAGAGGGAGGGAGGGAGGGAGAGAGACACAGATGGGACATGGAGAAAGAGAGAGAGAGAGAGAGAGAGAGAGAGAGGGAGAGAGACACAGAGGGGACATGGAGAGAGAGAGAGGGGGGGAGGGAGAGAGACACAGAGGGGACATAGAGAGAGAGAGAGAGAGAGAGAGAGAGAGAGAGAGAGAGAGGGGATGGGGGCGAGAGACACCCAGGGGATATGGAGAGAGACAGGGAGGGCGAGAGACGCCCAGGGGACATAGAGAGAGAGAGAGAGGGAGGGAGGGAGAGAGACACAGAGGGGACATGGAGAGAGAGAGGGAGGGGGAAGGAAGGAGTGTGAGGAGGGAGAGCGACACACAGAGGGGGGGTGAGGGAGCGACAGAGGGAGAGAGAGAGTGAGGGGGGAGATGGACAGAAGAGCGAGGGAGATGTAAAGGGAGGAGGATAGAGTAGGGAGATGTTTATAAAGGTTTACTGCAAGTTCCATTTCGTGCATGCAAATCAGACGCAGCATGTAAACAGACGAGGCCATTGTCCTCATACGTCTAGCGTGACTACATCGGCGCGCATTAATCGACCTTTAGGGAAGTGCGTGCGTGTGTGTGTGTGTGTGTGTACACGGCAATCTGTAAATTCAGGACGGTGTGTGCTTGCATGTTTGTTTCCTATTTCCATTTGTAATGTCTATAACTCCAATTCACCGTGGGACCAATGAACTGCCATTCTATTGCATAATATTGAAGTGTAGATAGTCTTTTAACACTGCCGTTGCCCCGGGAGATGCACTGACCTATCCGGTTGCCCGTGGAGATGCAGCCATAGGGCAGCAGGTACAGGTCCAGGGACTCCGTCTCCCAGATGGACTCCATGATCAGCAGGATCTGACCGGGCGACAGGTGAGAGTGAGTGACCGACGTCACACAGGTGACACTGCCTGCTTTAGGGAGGAAGTTCTCTGAGCTGGACCCGAGGGGGGCGGGGCCAGACGCCTGAGGGGCGGGGCCAGACCCCAGAGGGGCGGAGTCAGGCTGGACCCCAAGAGGAGCGGTGCTGGACCCAGAGGGGCGGGGCCAGACCCAGAGGGGCGGGGCCAGACCCAGAGGGTCAGAGCCGGATGGGCCCTGATGGGCGTGGCTGGACCCCAGAGGGGCGGTGCCAGACCCCAGAGGGGCGGAGTCAGGCTGGACCCTAGAGGGGCGGGGCCGGACCCCGGATGGGCCTCACCTGCAGGATGAGCATGTCCTGGCGCAGGTCGTCCCCGTCCTTGAAGATGATGCCGATGGGGTCGGAGGAGAGGCTGCTGGGGTCAGCCCGCTTGAACTGCAGCCACAGAGGCCTCTTCTTGGAGGCCATGACCTTACACTGCTCTATCTGCACCCACACACACACACACACACAGGGGTGGAAAGTGGCACACACACACACGTACACACACACGGGGGCATGCACACATGCACGCACACAGGCGCACACACACACACACACACACACACACACACACCCAGAGTGTCACAATCACACACACAGACACACACACACACACACCCACAGGGGCACAAACACATACAGACACACGTATGCAAACACACACAGTAACAGACGCACACACACCCAGTCGCACACACACACTTGCACGCAAACATACAAGCACCACAGAAACATGCAAACAATATCAACACATATACATACAGATAGACACATGTGAGTGAAACGCACACACCCACACACACACACATTTGTGCATAAAAAAAACAAGGAAACAAAGACATAGACACAACAAAGACACTGAAACCACAGACCCATTGGTTTTTTACATCCATAGCTCTGTGTATCATAGTGTTACAAATATAACTTATCACTAGAGGATTCTGCTGACACACATCCAAATGCTATCGCCTTCCAACAATGCTTTGCTAAATCCGTAACACTTACTTCCTGGATCCATTAGCTGTTTGACAAATGGATTTGTAAAAATTGAGGAAATAATTACGTCATTTGCTGGCCTTTCCATGACGACGGAACAAATTAATGAGGATTAATTTGGTTTATTGAATTGGATCTGCGAGGAAGTTCCCTGGGTTCCCTGGGATTTATATGGTAGTAGCTGAACACTAATGCCAGTGCATAGCAAATCAATTGCATTATTTGTCATGGTGCTCTTAATTAAATAATACATTAGTTGTTGTGTGTGGGTGTGTGTGAGTTTGTGTGTGCGTGCGAGTGTGTGTCTTTGTGTGTGTATGTGCATATGCGCCTGTGAGTGTGCGCGGCGCGCGCGCATGTGTATGTGAGACTGCGTGTGTGTGTGTGCGTGGGCGCATGCGAATGTGCCTGTGGGTGTGTCTTACCATTAAGGTTCCCGCTCTTAGACCAGGATCGTAAGGGACTCTGAAGGTCTGAGGAAGACCAGACGACTGCAGAGCCTCCAGCGTCTGACGCAGCTGAAACACCACTAACACACACACACGTACGCACACACACACACACACGCACACGCACACGCACACGCACACGCACACACAAAGTAAGACAAGATGATAGACATGGAAAATATAAATTACGGAGACAGACAGACAGATGAAGAAAGACAGACTGACAGACAGACATGTAGTTTGAGATAGACAAACAGTTGGAGACAGACAGGTGGAGGGAGACAGAGAGACACACAGACAGACAGACAGACAGAAAGACTTACAGTTTGAGACAGACAGATAGACAGAAACCAGTCAGACCGACGCCAGACAGACAGAAACCAGACAGACAGATACCAGGTAGGCAAGCAGAAAGAGAGACAGAAACCAGACGAACAGAAAGACAGGAACCAGACACAAGACAGACGCTAGACAGACAGACAGACAGACAGACAGACAGACAGACAGACAGACAGACAGTGGGGGTGGACCCCCTCACCTTGTGAGGACACGTCGTACTTGTCTGCCAGCATGGCCTTCATCTCCCGCGTGACTTTCTGCAGCGCCTCCGTCACCTCCACCTGCACACAGGGGAACGGGGGAGGGGGCGGGGTCATGTGATCACACTGTCACTCACTCACACATTCGGTGGGCTTTTTCAGATTGTTTGTGTTTTGATGTATTGACGGTTTCAGGGCGGTTTGTCTGTTCTAGACGGTTAGATGTGATCTCTACGTACGTCCTCAGAAACCAGCCAAACATGGGTTGCCTCTGTTGGAGTAATGGTGGTTGTTGCTGTGTATGTTGCTGTTTTGATGGTGTTGTTGTTGTTATGGATGCTGTTGTGGTGGTAGTGGTGGTGTTTGTTTTGATGTTGTTGTTGTTGTTGTTGCTATGGTTGCTGTTGTGGTGGTGCTGGTTGTGGTTGTTTTGATGTTGTCATGGTTGTTGTGGTTGTTGTTTTTGTGGTTGTTGTTGTTTTTGTCATTGTTGTTGTGGTTGTTGTTGTCAGCGTGGTTGTGGCTGTTGTCGTGGTTGTTGTTGTGGTTGTTTCTCTCGTTGTTGTTGCGTTTGATGTGGTTGTTATTGTGGTTGTTGTGGATGCTGTTTTGTTTGTGGTGGTTGTTGTTGTGGTCTTTGTTATTATTGTTGTCGTGGTCATAGGTGACCTGCTTTTGGAAGTCGGTCAGCATGGCGTCCCCACAGCCCCGGAGGTAGGCCTCCAGCAGCACAGCGTAGTGGATGGAACGTTGCTATGGATGCTGTTGTGGTGGTAGTGGTGGTGTTTGTTTTGATGTTGTTGTTGTTGTTTTTGTCGTTGTTGTTGTGGTTGTTTTCATCATGGTTGTGGCTGTTGTCGTGGTTGTTGTTGTGGTTGTTTTTCTCGTTGTTGTTGTGTTTGTTGTGGCTGTTGTCGTGGTTGTTGTTGTGGTTGTTTTTCTCATCATTGTTGTTGTGTTTGTTGTGGTTGTTGTCGTGGTTGTTGTTGTGGTTGTTTTTCTCGTTGTTGTTGTGTTTGTTGATGTTGTAATTGTGGTGGTCGGGGGCCTTGTTGACCTGCTTGTGGAAGTCGGTCAGCATGGCGTCCCCACAGCCCCGGAGGTAGGCCTCCAGCAGCACGGCGTAGCGCTGCTGGTAGTGCAGCGACTGGACGATCTCGCTGCGCAGGAACCAGAACAGGAAGTGACCGATGCGCTTGCTCTGCAGGAACATCAGAGGCAGATAACAAAAAACGCTGAGTCACGCTGGGAGGAGGAACGGACAGACAATGAGGGGAGATTAACAGGGATGCATGAGTCAGGCGCTAGACTACGGGACTTCAAAGTATGAAGCGCTTTAGTATTCATATATCGTTATATCATGTTGTAAAATCGCATTCAGGAAATAATTAGTCTTATTACAGCCTTATAGTCTAATTTATTTTATTATTTTCAGCAATGGAGAAAATAAGAAACCTGTGAACACGACAGAGAGAAAGACATGCTGATCATTGATCAGTACATTATCATGTTCCTATTGGTGGAGAGAGACATGCTGATCATTGATCAGTACATTATCATGTTCCTATTGGTAGTGAGAGACATGCTGATCAGTGATCGGAACATTATCATGTTCCTATTGGTAGAGAGAAAGACATGCTGATCATTGATCAGTACATTATCATGTCCCTATTGGTGGAGAGAGACATGCTGATCATTGATCAGTACATTATCATGTTCCTATTGGTGGAGAGAGACATGCTGATCATTGATCGGTACATTATCATGTTCCTATTGGTAGAGAGAGACTTGCTGATCAGTGATCGGTACATTATCATGTTCCTATTGGTGGAGAGAGACATGCTGATCATTGATCAGTACATTATCATGTTCCTATTGGTAGAGAAAGACATGCTGATCAGTGATCGGTACATTATCATGTTCCTATTGGTAGAGAGAGACATGCTGATCAGTGATCGGTTCATTATCATGTTCCTATTGGTAGAGAGAGACATGCTGATCAGTGATCGGTTCATTATCATGTTCCTATTGGTAGAGAGAGACATGCTGATCAGTGATCGGTACATTATCATGTTCCTATTGGTAGAGAGAGACATGCTGATCAGTGATCGGTTCATTATCATGTTCCTATTGGTAGAGAGAGACATGCTGATCAGTGATCGGTACATTATCATGTTCCTATTGGTAGAGAGAGACATGCTGATCAGTGATTGGTACATTATCATGTTCCTATTGGTAGAGAGAGACATGCTGATCAGTGATCGGTTCATTATCATGTTCCTATTGGTAGTGTGAGTGTTGGGGGCAGAGCTTACTCTCAGGGCTCTCTTCAGCAGGAACCTGACCAGGGCGCTGTCGTGGTAGGGCTCAAACTTCACAGCCTGGAGGAGACACACACACATGCACACACACACATGCACACACACGCACAGATACACACAAACACGCACACAGAGGCACACGCACACAAACACACACACACACACACACAGACACACACACAGAAAAAAAATGTAAATCATGGAAGGTGAATGCCTGTAGATTATACACAATAATCTATACTCTTCCATGTCTTAAATTTACATGGCATGCCAAGAGCTCCATTGTCCTGTCAAACAGACATGCATGTTTAAAACTGATAGCCGCCATTAGCATGGGGGACAGGACAGGCTAGCACTGGTAGAGTGTGTGTTGGAACATGGAAGTACTCAAGTGAAGGCAGGGTTTTTTTGCCCTGGTGGTATGTCGTCCATGAAGACAGGCAACCAGTGTTGACTTGACCTCCTCAGTTTTTAACAGAGAGTGTGTGTTGTAGGCTGTGGCATTCTGCCTTTAGAGTTTATCAATAGTGTCTCTTTGTGAAAGATACCCACAGCAATACGCAGCCGTTAAGATCTTTCCTTCTGATGTGGTTCATTTTGAATTAATTCAAGGACCCATCCAGTTTTGGTTGGGTTTCTTCATGTCTTTTGGAGTTCAAGTTCTATTTTTGTGTTTTAATTAGGCTTTATTTTTTGAGTGTTTGTTGTGGACTTTGGAATTCATTAAGACATGGACTGATCTTGACCTACTTGGTTATTCTTTTTATATTAAGCTGACAAGAACTAGAATATATTAAGATGACTTTTAAAAACTTGTGAAAGATGGACGTAGCAATAGTGAATATTGAGGACGCACTGCTTGTATTGAACTAGGGGGAGTCACTTTGACCAAGAGCAACTACTAACTAAACAACTTAATCGAAAGGAAGTACGACCACTCTGAGGGAAATCCATCACTCGTAGGATGTCAGGATCAACCGTTTGGTTGATCCAGAGGGAGGGAGGGAGGGAGGGAGGGAGGGAGGGAGGGAGGGAGGGAGGGAGGGAGGAGAGAGAGAGAGAGAGAGAGAGAGAGAGAGAGAGAGAGAGAGAGAGAGAGAGAGAGAGAGAGAGAGAGAGAGAGAGAGAGAGAGAGAGAGAGAGAGAGAGAGAGAGAGAGAGAGAGAGAGAGAGAGAGAGAGAGAGAGAGAGAGAGAGAGAGAGAGAGAGAGAGAGAGAGAGAGAGAGAGAGAGAGAGAGAGAGAGAGTCACCTGTACGAGCTGCAGGAGGTACCGGAGCACGTCGTCGCCCCCCAGGGTCTCCAGCTTGCGGACGGCCATGGAGCGGACCTGGGCGTCCGAGTAGTTACAGTCCAGCATCTGGAGGGCCAGACCTACGTCCAGACCGCTGGACGGACGGACACACACACACACACACACACACACACAGGGGACGCACACATACACACACACACACACAGGGGATGAACGCAGACAGGGGACGCAACCACATACAGAACCACAGGGGGGACGCACAAACACAGGGGATGCATGCACACACACACACACACACACACACACACACACACACACACACACACACACACACACACACACACACACACACACACACACACACACACACACACACACACACACACACACACACACACAAACACACACACACACACACACACACACAAACACACACACACAGGGTACGCACCCCCACAAAAGGCAAAGACAGTATTGGTGGTGGGATCTTTTGTTGTTCAATGTCCATCAGACACTCACACATGCCTGTGTGAGTGTCTGCCTGTGTGTCCGTGTTGTGTGCGTGCGTGTGCATGTACCCTTGTGTGTGTGTGTGTGTGTGTCTGCCTGTGCGTGTGTCTGACCTGCTGTCCCAGGCGCTGCTGCGCTCCAGCATGGCGTGGGCCGCCTGCACGTCCTCCTGTCGGCCCCAGCGCACCGAGGCCAGCAGCTTGGGGTAGGCCCTGAACACACACACACACACACACACACACACACACACACACACACACACACACACACACACACACACACACACACACACACACAGCCAGGGGGTATGCTAACGTTAGCATAGCGATCAGCAGCAAGGACATATGCTATCGTTAACGTAAGAATCCACAGTAATGAGGTATGCTTAGCTAACACTAGCATAAGGAGGAACAAGAAGGACATATGCAAACATTAGCATAAGGATCAACAGCAATGACATATGCTAAGCGATCAGGACATATACCAACACTAGCATAAGGTTAAGCCAGTGTTTATCCTAACATTAGGCTAAGAAGAAACAGGAAGGACAAAGGCTAACATTAGCCCAACGATAAAAAATGAGGACATATGCTAACGTTAGCCTAAAGATAAACAATGACTACACGTGCCATCGTTAGCCTAAAGATAAACAATGAGGACATATGCTAAAGTTAGCCTAAAGATTATCAATTAATAAAAATGCTAACATTAGTCTAAAGAAAAAAAACGAGGAAGGATGCTAACGTTAGCCGAAAGATAAACAACAAGGACACATGCTGACAATAGCCTAAAGATAAACAACGAGGACGGATGCTAACGTTTGCACGGGGACCGAGCGTACCGGGGGTGGCGCATGCACTCGTGGCGGAAGTGCCACAGCAGCTCCTTGTCCTCGGGGCTCAGCGGGTGCAGGGGGTCCTTGGCCAGGATGGCCTCAAACTGCTTCCTCAGGTGGTTGGGCATCTCCCTCTGGCCCCGCTCGCCCCCCGGCTCCCCGCTGTCCTCTCCCCCCGAGTCCCCACATCCACCACTACTGGCTCCACCACCAACACTGGCTCCTCCACCACCAACACTGGCTCCTCCACCAGCGCCCCCGGAGTCCCTGCTCTTGGGCAGCACCACGGGGTAGCAGTACTTGTCCAGGGACACGGCGACGGCCATGGAGGAGGCCTTGTCCGGGTTGGTGGCCGAGGTGAGCTTGTCGGCGTTGACGCTGCTGCTGCTCTCCTCGCCCTTCTCGGGGATCTTCCACATGTGCAGCACGAACTCGCCCTGCCGCAGCAGTGAGCGGTGGTCCACCAGCAGCAGGTTGACGTAATACTGCAGCCGCGTCTTGCTCTTGCCTGGATGGATGGACGGGTCAGAGCAGTGGTGATACATTTTTTGTTATTTTTTTGTTCCTGATTGGTGAGGTCCCCCAAAGCCCCCGCTGTCTACCTGTCCTTGTCCAGGGTCTACCTTGACCTGTGTCGATGGGGGAGGATTGTGTAGGGGGCTATAGGGGGTAGAGGTACAAGAGCTGACCTCTATCTACTCTTCATCATGGTTCTTGAAGCGCCTGCGGTTAAATGCCAGTGAATAGTGAAGGGTGCATTTTTCGTACAAAATAAAAATGCATGTGGGAAGGTAAGGATTCAAAGAAAAGATGGATGAGAACACATGGAATGTGGATGCAGGAGTACTTCTGGGCCTTGTCAAGGGTCTCACCTTCAGCAGTGCTTCCTGCTCCAGGACTGTCCTGGTAGCTGGAGCCCTTAGAGGTTGTGGGCGGAGCTGTCTTCCCACAGGAAACCTGCGTCAGCCAATAGAATCCAAATGTCAACCAATAGAAGCCAAGGTCAACTTCGAGAATGGCGGCGTAACACCATACTGAAGCCGAAAGTAGGCATATCTTCTGAACTATCGTGTGTGATTGTGTTGAGAGCTGACTGCATTTACTCCTTTCCATAATACCACTGTTTCTGGTTATATCCATTGACCATAACTCTTTAAAATAGTATGATATGTCTGTTATCGCATCCAATATGATGGACGGAAACATGCCTCCAACTGGTAAATGTGTAAAGTTACTGAGTAACTTTAGACCCGACCTGTAGGTTAAGGCGCGCTCCCTTGGGCAAGTCTCTGATCTTGATGTCAAACTCCAGCCAGGTGTTCCACAGAACCTCCTCCATGAAGGGCTTGGAGGTTGTCCTCTCCTGCCAGACCCAAAGCAAACGACGAATCAATCAACCGGGTCAAACATACTAGTCTAGGACGACCTATATACTGTAAGACAGGCATCAACACTGTCAGGGTTCAGGGTTCGATTCCCAATGGGGCCACCCGTTTTATATAAAAGGTTTCGATAAAATTATTTAAAAAAAAATGGCATATAATGAGCATAATCAACGGACAGATGATATTGAATATAGTTTAATGAAATAGTATTTTGAATGAGGAACAATGGATGTGCAACCAGGGCTAAGGTACACCTAGCTTACCTGAGCTAGCAGCTGCTGGCCGTGGAAGATGCTGGCCTCTATGTAGACCGTCAGGTCGGGGTTCCTGGGCAGCAGGGGGATGTCAATGCCCAGGACCTTCACCCTGAACTTCCTGTTGCAGTCCCACATGGAGATGGTGAACACCCTCTCGTGGTCCTTCTCATCGATGGTGAGCTGCTCATGGGTCCCTGGGTAAGGACATGGGTATTTCAAATTGAAGTTACACCAAAGAGTCTACTTTAAACTTCAACTATCTACTTTACAATGCTACACACTACAACGCTCTACCTTACAACACTACACTCAACAACGCTATACTTGAAAACCCTCAAATTTAAAATGCTCTACTTTACAAAGCTCTTCTTTACAACAATCTACTTTACAACACTATATTTTACAACGCTCTACTTTAAAACACTACTTTACAACCCTCTACTTAATAACCCTCTACTTAACAGCACTCTCATTTACAACTGTCTACTCTATAACGCTGTAAGGTAGAGTGTTTTACAACACTCTACTTTACAGTGCTCTACTTTACAGCCCTCTAATTTACAAGGCTCTTCTTTACAACAATCTGCTTTACAACACTCTATTTTACAACGCTCTACTTTAAAACACTACTTTACAACTCTCTACTTTACAGCACTACTTTACAACTCTCTACCTAACAACGCTCTAATTTACAACTCTATTTTATAACTGTCTACTTTACAACACTCTACTTTACAACTCTCTACTTAACAACGCTCTACTTCACAACACACCACTTAACAAGGCTCTACTTTACAACCCTCTAGTTTACAACCGTTTCCTCTGGGCCTCTGGTGATTACCTGCCACTCCGGTGCAGTCATCCACCTGGGCCCAGTCCTCCTTCTGTACCTGGTCCAGGTCAGTGTCTGGGAGTTTCTCCAGAACCAGGTGGATCTCCTCCCCATTCTTCAGACACCGTCGAATCCAGCTGAAGTCCTGCAGGGGTCGGTCCCCGTACAAGTACTCCTCCCTGTACAGAACCAAGACTGGTAAGATAAGTGGTCCTCCCTGACAGAACCCAGAGTGGTTACAGAACCCAGAGTGGTACAGAACCCAGAGTGGTGACAGAACCCAGAGTGGTTAAGGAACCCAGAGTGGTTAAGGAACCCAGAGTGGTTACAGAACCCAGAGTGGTACAGAACCCAGAGTAGTTACAGAACCCAGAGTGGCAGAGAACCCAGAGTGCTACAGAACCCAGAGTGGTTACAGAACCCAGAGTGGTAACAGAACCCAGAGTGTTAACAGAACCCAGAGTGGCAGAGGACCCAGAGTGGTACAGAACCCAGAGTGGTAACAGAACCCAGAGTGGTAACAGAACCCAGAGTGGTGACAGAACCCAGAGTGGCAGAGAACCCAGAGTGCTACAGAACCCAGAGTGGTTACAGAACCCAGAGTGGTAACAGAACCCAGAGTGTTAACAGAACCCAGAGTGGCAGAGAACCCAGAGTGGTACAGAACCCAGAGTGGTAACAGAACCCAGAGTGGTGACAGAACCCAGAGTGGTTAAAGAACCCAGAGTGGTTACAGAACCAAGAGTAATTATTCAATTCCTCCTCCCTTTACAGAACCCAGTGATAACCTCGTGAAAACTACTAAGGCCAATATGTTGTAATATTTACTTATTTTATTACCCTATACTAACTGTTTTTAATAAAGTGAGCGTGAGGTTAAAAGCCGTCTCACTGTATGAGAGTCAAAACATTGCCGTGACAGACAGAGGTAAGCGGTGGTAAACTATTCAAATGTCTCTTCCAGGAAGCGTGATCGAGAGAGATAAGTGTGGGAACATAGTTACAAGACAAACACGATCAGAATAGACTGAATGTTTCCTTTCTCAATGTGGACTGCCCTGCCTGACTTATCAAAGATGGCAGAAATAGGTTGGTATGGGAAGGGCTTATTACAGATTCTTTCAAATAAAACCTAAGAAAACACAGTGGTTTGTTCCTTCTGTGCATCGTCCATGTAGTTTGTTTAAACATTAAGAAACTGTAGCTCACCCAGCTTCAACCCGTTTAACGTACCTGCCGCACACTCGTAGAACGAAATCCGACTCGCACACATCATCAGGGATCCCCACTAAAGCCCTCTTATTGGCTGTCTTGGCAAAGACACTGGCCAATACCTGAGCAGGATTGGGAATGAGAAGATGATTGACACGTTAGCGCTAGCCTAGGGTGAACCATTGGATTTGAATTGCATTTTATTACGCTTGTATACCCTTCACTTTAGATGACTGCATTGCTATAGCAACACTGGGGCAATCATACACACAGTCACTGCAGTTTCAGTTCCCTTTTTATACTGGACTTAAGGACTCCTTGACGACAACGAGAACCATTTCCCTGTTTGCTTTCACGTTGGCCCACGGCAACGCCAACGGCAGAGCCAACCCTGCATTTCCTAATGGGGGGATTTCCCAGAGCCAGGCAGACGATCAAAGCCTTATAGTAATGGTGGGCTCCATTCCCCATATACCTGTTCAGGTGTGCTGTCGATGGACACCTTGATGGTCTGGCTGGTGGTGAAGATGTGGATGACAACCAGGAGGTGTCCGTTCATCACCTGTCACATGAGATTATAGTTAGAGATAGAGTTATAATGCTCTCAGGCACCACTACCTAGCAAGTGCTAACAGCAGTGCTGTAGTATAAATAATAACAGTCAATACAATTGGATTTGTACAAAAATGTGTCTCTTAGTTTTGTTGCAAATCTGTGTCAAAATATGTAGACAGCTTCATGCTCTGATTGGCTGTAGGTCTATACAATTGCATCAAGAGATTTCCAAAGGGCGGAATTAACTCCACCCCTCCACCCCTTAGAAATCGGGAAGAAATATCTCCTCCTAGCATGAGTGTCGAGGTGTCCTGGATCAAGAAGACACCTAACCCAAACTGCTCCGAACGAGCTGGCTGTCGCCTTGGGTGGTTGACACCGCCGTCGGGTGTCTGGATGTGTGTACGAACCGTTGTATGTTGCTTGGATAAAAGTGTCTGCTAAACGACGTCAATGTTAAATGGAGATCAGAAATCGGAAATGGAAATCAGAAATGGAAATCGGAAATGAATATCGGAAATGAACTGCAGATCGTCCAGACAAATACGCATCTGTGAATCCCTCCATCACGACGTCAGGCCTCTTGAGTCTAGTATTCCCCCCCCCCCCCCCCCGCCCTGACCTTGCTCAGCAGGTGGTCCCGGAGGGGCCGGTCCGTCAACCAAGGGTCCACAGCGTACAGGCGGGGGTCGCGCTCCTGCAGTTCGTTGCGCCGCGGCGTGAGCAGCTTGCGGCGTGTGAACTCCAGCTCGTCGTCGTGGACGTTGCTGACGTCCGTCACGTCGTAGCCAATCAGCTGGTTGAGGAACCGCTGGTAGCGGAGGGCCTCGTCTTGCTGGGGGGGCCGGAAGACCAGCGAGATCCGGCCCACGTCCTTCTTCAGCGCTGGGAGGGGGGGGGGGGGGAGCACACATAATTAGAGAGAATTTTAATTAAAGTCAAAGTCTAAGTTAAAGTCTGCTTTATTAAAAGTGTCTTCACATGTAACAAACATACAAAGGAATCGAGACAACGTTTCGCACTATCCAACGGTGAAAGGGATAAAGTGCACAGGCACAAAAAAACCTCAATAGATAGCATATGGAACAGACGATATTATTTCATTGGATCATAACAACAGCAGACTGTTAGAAACGTCACCTAAAATGACACAAGTCATAAAACTATTACTTTGTAATAAAGAGTGTGACTAAAGCCATAGTAGAAAAAAATAAAACAAAGGCAAAAAATAAACAGAAGTGCTAAGCTAAGCTATCTTATCTTGGTGCTTGCTTAGCTCTCCAGTAGTAATAACAACAAAATAAAATAAGTGAGGCTTAGCTTGACGCTAGCTAAGCTCGATGCTAGCCCCCTGCCCCCTACCTCTCCAGTAGCGGATGCAGTCCAGCGTCTGGAAGACCTGGTGCTTGTCGTAGATCTCGCACAGCGTGCCCTTCTTCATGTACAGCAGGATGCAATGGTCTGGGGAGAATTTGTGGTAGAAATCTGGGCTGAAGTTGGAGGCCACGGCACGGAGCCACACCTGGGCTTTCACCTGGGGGGGGGGGGGACACGGGGCAGGGAGGGGGGTGAGTGGGGGCCATCTTTAGAGGAACGGTGATGGAGTGGAACACGAGATTTACATTTACATCAAGGTTGTTTAGTAGACGCTTTTATCCAAAGCGACTTGACATAAGTGTGTTTGTCAGAAGAAAGAATCTACAATATATCGCTGTCGGTACAGTAAGGATGTTCTTGGACGTAAAACATACAATAAGTTTGTACATTAAATGCAAGGACGCACATTCGTACAACCTTGTATTTATGCTGTGATCTAATAACATGAACCAATTTCTGAACTAAACTTATCTGCTGATTTTTTTTGTTGTTGTATGTATTTGATTTAATAAGAGCCTAGCTAAATATCCATAACCGCCATAATATGTTCTGTCCATTGTGTGTCTCAGATAGCTTACTGGTATCTCTAAATAGCCATTGATCATTCATATTTGATGGATTGATTGTCTAAAAAACTACGGAAACATCCCAAAAGGAGAGAACCAAATCCATTGATCATCAGTTCTACTAATTATCCATCCATCCATCCATCTTCTATCAATAGCAGCATCAATCCATGATTAATCCAGACGAATTAACTCAATCCATCGATCCATCAATTTTATATCAATAGCAGCATCAATCCGTTATTATCCAGATGAACAAACACATCAGATCATCGATTGATCTTCAGTTCAACTAATAATCCATCGATCCATCAGTCCTCTATCAATAGCGTTATCAATCTATTTCTTTCGAATTAATCTAGATTAATTAGCTATTTAGCTCCGTTGGGCTCACCTGCTCCACGGTCCAGTTCCCGGGCACCTCCAGCAGAGTGGTGTGCGGGCTGAGGCCGTTCTTAGGCGTGGTGGGCAGGATGAACTCGATGGTGATCTGGTCCATGGCGCTGAGGGAGGCTGAGGTGATGCCCTTCCTCCTCCTCCTCGTCCTGCTCAGAGCGCCGCAGTCTTCCTCACCACTCGCGGCACAGATCGTGTGTGGGTCCATGGCCTTTGGAATGTCAACATGTGCACGATTAATATCCAGTATAACCGCATTTGAATCTGGATTTGACTAAATTTAACTTCTAACTTTTATGAGGTAGGCTGAACTTGAGGAATTAGTTTGAGGGGGATCAAGAAAAGTTAATTTTATATTTCGTACACACAGACACACACACACACACGCAATCGGGGAAGCGAAGCTGAGAAGCAGGAAGAGACATCGGCTACTGACATCACCTCTGTTTCATTAGTCTCACAAAACCCTGTTTCTCACACACCCATGGGCTGAAATTAATGTAAAGCCCCATTCATTTTCAGAACAATTGGGTCAAAACTGTGTGTACGTATGTCGGCGTGTGTGTGTGTGTCTGTGTGTGTGTGTTTGTGCGCGCGTGTGTGTCGTATGATCGCATATAACGGTCCTGTGATAATGACATAAGTAGTGTCATAAGTGTGTGTGCGCGTGTGTGTCTGTGTGCGTAAAACTTTAGCCAACTCACCGCTGAGCAGAGACATCGATGGCACCAGAACCCGGACGATGGGGTTAAACTGAACCATTTAGGATGAATCCTTGGAGAAACAGCTCTTTTGAAGTGCAGTTCACCCAGCGGTTAGTTCACTCTCCAGAGTAACAACTTGTTGCCGTCGCACCCCGGGCTGCAGTCCCGACCGCCCCCTCCGTCGTGGTTCCTCTTGGCCGTCATGTTTGTAGTTCTTCATTCCGACCTCCCCAATGGACCTCCCCCGTTGTGGTTCCTCTCGGTCTCCATGGTTGTAGTTGTCATGTTTGTAGTTCTCATACGGATGTGCAAACTGTACGCGAATGTAAACAACAGGAAAAGTTTTGATGAAGCAATAATATCAGCAAGTGCTAAATAAAAACGTATCCCCTTCAGTATGTATCGGTAGGTTTTGGGTAGTTTATGGATTATAAGGCTACAACATTTAAAATATGTAGATTGTCCTACTATGCATGCGTTTGAGAACCTATTTAATTAGAGCTCTTTTTAAATCTATTTTACGAGGGACTTTATCCGTGAGATGATCAGATAGCCAAACATTTGACATTTTCTAGTTTTATTCTTTTGTTGTACTGCAAAATGTCGCCCCAAGGGGGTGCTATTGCCTATAGGCCTATTGCTACCCAAAACACCTATTTGTATGTTCTTGAGAGTTGTAATTATACATACAATTATAATAACTTGACCAGTCCATGGATTAAAATAAGATGGATAAAAATGTTATTGATAATAAGGGGTATTTTTTCAAGGGGAATGTAAAATATGAGCTTGTCGTTTTCAGTCACCTGTAGGCATCCTATTAATAGGAGTGTATCTTTTGAACCAGATAGCAGTATCCCCATGGCTCCCACCGCTAATATCCATGTCCTTCTCCCTTCCTTAACGCCCTCTACTCTCCCACCCCCCTTCTCCCCCTCACCCCCGTCCTCCCACCATATCCGCCTCCCCCATCTCACCTCCTCATTCCCATCCCAACGTCCCCAGGAATAAGCGACAGAGCATCGGTGTGACTAAAGAATAATCCGGAAGATACTGTTGTGGTTTTCATTGAGAAACCCGTACGGTTGTATGTACAGTAATGGTGAAGGCAGGGCAGGATTATGGATTATGGAGATGATCTCTGCCTGGTCCTTGGCCCTGAAGCGATGTATGGGTCCTAATGGAAACCATTTAAATGCGTTCGTGTTGTGGCTTATCTGTGCTTCTGAGGGGTGAAGTGGAAAGGGGAGTGGAGCCTGAATTAAGCAGCCCCTATTTGTGTGTTTATTCATAAAAAAACAGTTGGCTTTTAGGAGTAAACCGGGGTAATTGACATCTAAATATTTTTTTAATCTTTCAATGCAGAGAGAGCGTAACCAGATTGGAAAGGAGTGTGTGTGTGTGTGTGTGTGTGTGTGTGTGTGTGTGTGTGTGTGTGTGTGTGTGTGTGTGTGTGTGTGTGTGTGTGTGTGTGTGTGTGTGTGTGTGTGTGTGCGTATGTGTGCGCACAGCACACGCACACACACACACACACACACACACACACACACACAAACACACATGCCCCATTACACTCACAAACAGACACACACACACATGCACAAACAGTTGTGCGCACATCTGCACGTGTCGTGTGCACATGTCTTTAATCACATCTATAGAAAGGAGAATGTCAGCATGTGTACGTCGGGATATGTCTAGATGATTATGTATCTGAGCGTGATGTGTAGGAGGGTTTCACTGCACACTATTTATGGTTGATATATTTAAGAAGCTGGAGGGAGTCATCATTATATACAAGGGAAAGACTTATTCTAAATGAATACCCTTCCACCCCCCCCCCCCCCTCCCCAAGGCAACCTCCTCAGTTAAAAATAGTGTCTTATATACACGCGATATTTCCAATAAATTCATATTAAAGATCATAAAACAAATTGACTATGTATCGCTTTAGCCTATATTGACCTGATTGAATATACATTAAAAAAATAATAATTAAATGTGGCTTTTATTTTTGTGGCTTTTAATAATAATTATTTTTGTGGCTCTAACCCTCTACAAAAGTGAAATTGCCAAAGAAAGTATATGAAATTCTAACGATAACTAATTGCTCAATTAACATGAAACCCTTCGTTTTACGGTTAGGGGTTTAGTAAGGGAGTAAGGTTGTCAGTGCCTTGCTCCAGCAGGGTTGCAGCTGGCTGTGAGAGAGACAAGCCCAGTGAGAATCCCTTGCTCAAGGGTTCTGTGTTCCTGAGGGTGTGGAGAGTGACCCCGGCCCAGTGAGAGTGCCTTGTTGCGGGGTTGCAGGTGGCTGTGGGTGAGAGAGAGGAACCGAAGCCCAGTGATGGTTACTCGCCGGAGGCTCAAGAGGAACCAGGGAGCCTCGAACTTGACCTCTGAGCAGTTTCCTCAATTACAGCCTGTCCTTTAATATTGAACACTGTGGATGTGTGTGTGGCCTCTGTAACGGGATACACAGAGTTTGAGGTGTGTGTGTGTGTGTGCGTGCTTGTGTGTGTGTGTGTGTGTATGTGTGTGTTTTCGAGGGGGTGCACTTGAGTGTGTGTGTGTGCTTCTCAGTGTAGTTCAGCCGGGTCACTGTACCACATCAGATAGCCTTATTGACAGCATGTGTGTGTGTGTGTGTGTGTGTGTGTGTGTGTGTGTGTGTGTGTGTGTGTGTGTGTGTGTGTGTGTGTGTGTGTGTGTGTGTGTGTGTGTGTGTGTGTCCGTGTGTGTCCGTGTGTGTTTTGGTATGTGTGTCTGTCTATGTGTGTGTTTGCATGTACTTGCATGTATTTATAACCCTTTTTTTACGTGTGCATTTATGCAAGTGAGCTTGCCTTTTGGGGGCGTGCGTGCTTGCGTGCGTGCATGTGTGTTTGTGTGTATGTGCGTGCGTGCGTTCATGCGTGCGTGCCGTGTTTGTAAACGTACGTGTGTGTTCGTGAAGGTTACCTGACTCTGCTCCTAGATCTTATCTGTAAGCATCTTTAAAGGCCGACAATTAACTCTGGAGGAAACATTGACCAATTAGGCCTTGCAGTAGGTACTACGCAAGAAAATAATCGGATACACCCCTTCCCTAAGAAGACTGCAGATCTCAGACAGAGATGCACCGTACATCTCATGTAGCATAGCTAGCTACTGAACATGTAGCATACAGGCAGAGTCGACTGAGCCTGATTTACACCCATACCTCAAGCAGTAGCTATTCTACTCCACCCTCAACACACTCAACAAATGAATTAACCCTCTCTTTCTCTTCTTTCACAACATAATTGATGATAAGCATCTTATCCTAGCTATCTTTGTTGTGAACGGTGAATGGGTTAACCTAGTGATTGTAAGTGCTTGGCACTTGGTTCTTTGAACATCCTTACTGTACCAACAGCAATATATTGCTGTTTCTCTTTCTTCTAACAAGTGCTTATTGTAAGTCTCTTTGGATAAAAGCCTCTGCTAAATAACCTAAATATAAATGTATATGATAAGGGATGTTATTTCTTCTGCTCGTATTGATGAGCCGGTCAAACATGTCCGTAGTCCCACTGTAACTTTTACAGAAGGAGCTTTTTTCTACTGTAGTCGGATGGATCAGATGATCCTCTTGTTCCTTTGGCCCAGCAAGATAATGGAACCAAATCCGAACCAGTGACAGTAGTTTGTTCTGCTCTGTGCACCACAGTGATTCACATTGTGAGTCAAGTTAAAACCGGATTCAAGTCCGGTCGTATCCATCCAGGTGGTCCCCATCCAGGGCATTTGGAATCGGGACGTGTTTGCGTGTGCGTCTTGTTATAGCCAACGTGTGTGTATCCATATATGAATGGAGATATTGAAAAGATTCCTCTCGGGGTGTAATCGGATCCTCACGCGAGCGTCGGTATCTTGTCTCACGTTCCTCGAGAGCAGACTGGATGCTCGACTGCCTCGGTGTCCCGGAGTAAACCAATACTTGACCTGCTACAAACGCTGGCCCCGCCATCATCCCATCTGATCATCAAAGTCACAACTCTTCGTTGTTTTGGCACCGCAGTGTTGGAATGAGCTCCCTGCCGATGTCAGGACCGCAGGGTCGCTCACCAGGCTCTGCAAAGGACTCAAGACTCACTTATTCGGAGTTCACCTAGACTTTGCATAGCCTCCCCCCACCCCCTCACATCCCTCTTACACACTTATAGTATGTTGTATGTCCTGGCAACTTAAAAATAGTACTTAGCATTGTGTCGTCTCTTATCCTAGCTATCTTTGTTGCATACAGGGAATGGGTTAACCTAGCGATTGTAAGTGCTTGGCAGTTGTTTCTATGAACATCCTTACGGTACTGACAGTGATATATTGTTGTTCCTCCTCCTTCTGACAAATCTACTTATTGTAAGTCACTTTGGGTTAAAGTGTCTGCAAAATGCCCTATATGTAAATGTGAATGTAGATCTCAGACCCGACAGGATATTCATACCTTGGTTTCTGCCCACCAGTTGGCGTGGCTAAAAATGGTTCAGGGCTGAATATTTAATAAAGGACTTAATTGAATCTCGCCGTTTCAACAGTTGGGTTGAAACGGGGCAGAGGGAAAAAAAAAGATGGATGGCGGTACCAATGGTGTAAATGAAAATTTGATTTCTCTGTGTGTGAATTGATCATGGCAGAAATGCTTCTATAAAAGTTTTGTTCCATCCATCAGTACCGGGCTCGGGGGGGGGGGGGGGGGGGGGGGGGGGGCATGGGGGGCATGAGAAAGGAGGGCAAACAGGCCGTGATACGTGGGTCTTGTAGTTTAATGCTGTTACTTTGCTCTGGGCGCCAGTCAGTGAAGCATGGAATATTTAGTTTATTGAACTCGGTTCATTGAGATGATGTGAATTAGGACGCCTGTTCGCCTGGCTAATTGATTCTCAAAAGACATAACAAGCACGTAAACGCAACAAAACACAACGAAACCAATCACAACGCAACAAAAACCAAAGACAATGCAAAGACTCCTAACCCCTGACAGAAGGCAGGACGACCCACCAGTAGCACCAGTACCCTAATCTGGGCCTGTCCAAGTGGGACTTATCCCACATCGCCCCCCCCCCCAACAACAAAAAAAACACAAAGAGCAGTCAGTCAGCCAGTCAGTCAGCCCCCATGCCGCTGTGTATGCCCTTTTCTACACGTCAGCTTTCAGCCCTGAGGCCGGGGCACAGATGGAGTCAGCCGGTAAGCCTGTCAGCAGAAAGCCATTGAAGTCAAGCGCGGACTAACGGCTAATGAGCCAACCAGTCATTCAGCCGACCGTCCAGAGAGCATAAGCCCAGATAAGCTCACCCTGAGCCGGGGGGGGGGGGGGGGGGGAGTCCCTGCGCGTTGGTTGTTGTTCTGCTCCCCCTCACCTCACTGCCCCCCCCCCCCCCCCCCTGACACCCAACGGGACCCACGCCGCTTTTGTTTCAGCCGTGTGTCGCTGTGTGCAGGCTGGGGGTCCGGCTGAGCGTGACTGGGTGACTGGATGACTGAGCGGAGCCGGCGCGAGTGAAGCGCGAGTGAGAGAGCGAGTGGGCTTGTTTTGTTTTGTCCCGAGCGCGGATGGACCACTGGCGTTCCCGGGGAGGTCGTGGGCTGTCTGTAGATCGACCGCGTGTCAGTGCTGTGTTCAACGCCTCCGCCACCACCACCTCCACCACCCTCCACCACCTCCACCTCCTCCACCACCTCCACCTGCCTCCTCCAACTCCACCACCACCACCGGCGCCACCGAACCGACTGGCCCTGTGGATCACACGTTGGCTGTCACTCAGGAGTTGCCATGGCGCTGCGGAGAAGCCCCTCCTACACGTTTATAGGTGAGTCGGGGCAGTAGCATTTGGGGGGCCCGGGGGTAACGGACCGGGGTAAGGGACCGGGGGGCTTTTGTTCCACCTGTCCGAACCCGTCCTTCGCATATCTTCACCGGACAAAAGCACGCTACCTTAGACCGGGCCCTTCATTGTCCCTCTTTTCTCCCCTGTGTGTGCGTTTGTGTGTGTGTGTGTGTGTTTGCGTGTGTGTGTGTGTGTGTGTTTGTGTGTGTGTGTGTGTGTGTGTGTGCGTCTATGTTTGCTTGTGTGTGTGTGTGTGTGTGTAATAGTTTCGTCTGCATCCATATGTTAAGCTATGAGTTTCTAAAGTTTAGATGGGGTCCGTTCTGTCTATGTGAGTGTGACACCACTATGGAGTTTCCTTTTGTGATGATACTCTCGTTTTGTGTACGCTTTACACCCCGCGTGTGTGTGTGTGTGTTTGTGTGTGTGCGCGTGCGTGCCTGTGTGTGTGTGTGTGTGTGTGTGTGTGTGTGTGTGTGTGTGTGTGTGTGTGTGTGTGTGTGTGTGTGTGTGTGTGTGTGTGTGTGTGTGTGTGTGCATGTGTGTGTGTGTGCGCTCAGCCATGTTTGTGTCGACAAGCCGCGTGGGGCTGAGTGTCAACAGGATGGGGGTTGTGTGGGGGCCTGGGGGTGGGGGGTGGGGGGTGGGCCTGGGGGGGCGGGGGGGGGCCCGCAGCCCTTTCACAGCGAGGGTATACGGTTGCACTCTGTCCCGGTGGCACAGACGTTCCATTATGGATTGAGACCCTCTGCGACGGTGACACAGGGCCCGCGGAGAGCTGCTTCCCCTGCTACATATGTTCAGGCGTAGCTTGACGTAGCTGCGCTACAGCATTAGAAACGCCATTGGCGTTAGCGGTCGATTTTTTGGGGGGTTTTGCTAGCGTTAGCATTATTTTCGTTTGTTCGCGTTATCATTCGTGTCTGACTTAATTTGCCTGTTGATTGGTGCAAGCGCTTTTTGGGGATTTTCCAGCAATTTTCCAGCGATAGCACTAGCGTTGATTTGATTATCTAGCATTAGCCTTAGCATGGTCTGGCCGGCTGCCATGCGTCTCATAAGTCAAATGTGTTTTGGAGCCACATGGCCCCCAGGTAATCCGAAGAGGCTTAATCATGGATGTCTCTGGTCTTTTCCTCTTAGTGAGCAACAAGAAGGGGCTTAGTGGACGGGGCTATGGTCTGGGAGGTGTTTAAAGGGGCAGGAGAGCCTAAGGGCTAGTTACCACTAGGTCCATAATGGATTGAGACCCTCTGGGTTCAATCCCAGATGTCAGCACTGGAATCCTCACAGATCCTTGAGCAAGACGCCTCACCCATCAACCTGCTCATTAAGCATGTTTACATACAGTATAAACCCTCTGAAGGTGTTTGCATGACACTGACCCAACAAACATGAAGAAAAGGCCCTAAACACTAAGCCACACAAAGACACAAACATGGATGATCGCACACACGCGCTCACCCGCGCACTCACACAAACACGCACACTCACAGAGACCGTACGAGCCCTATCTAAACTTCAGTGTTTGTGGGTCAGTGGGCCAGACCCGTTCGAATCGCTTTTTTTTTTGCGGGGGTCCATGTCGAATCCGACCCACATGGAGCCAGAGACGAGCACCTTCAGGCGCTCTGGAACGAAGCCCCCGCTCCATGAATCCATCGCGAAGAGAACCGTGGAACAACTTGCTCTGGTTCCCCCCCCCCCCCCCCCGAATCATATTCAACTGGCTCCCTGTCAGCAGCCGGCCCCCACAGCCCCTCCCTCCATGGGGGCCCCTCTAGCTGGGGGGCTGACACGCTGGCACGCCCGCGGGCCCCCCGGGGGGGCCACGCGCGGCGTCTGTCCACTGTTGTTGTTTTGGTTTCACTGTTGGATTACGAGTCAGCGTTGGCATCGACGTCACGATCGCGTCGACGTCCGTGACTGTGTTTATTCACACCTTCTGTCGGTTTCATATCTGGGAGCAAGAAGATCGGTACAGTACTCGGTACAGTACTTGGGGCAGTACTCGACGCAGTACTCGACGCAGTGCACAGTACAGGTTTGGGGGGGGGGGGGGCGGCATGTGGCTCAGGAGGTAGAGCGGGTCGGCTGGTAACCTGAAGGTTGCTAGTTCGATCCCCGGCTCCTCCTAGCTGAGTGTCGAGGGGTTCCTGAGCAAGACTTACCCCTAACTGCTCCCGACGAGTTGGCATGGCTGACTCCGTCGACTGTATGTGAATGTGTGCATGAATGGGGGAATGTATGGCAATATTGTTAAGCGCTTCGAGTGGCCACTGGTTAGAAAAGCACTATATAAATGCAGTCCATTAACAATTACCCATTACACTCCTTAATGCAGTGCTTTGTACACTACAGAAGGAATGCCAGCTGATTTTCCTAATGGCTGCGGCCGCCTCTACACTCTCAGTGGTTGCTCTCTGCCATTGTACTGCGAGAAACCTCCAACTTAAGTTGTTTTGACTTGTGATGTTGCATAAAGTCATTTAAGATGTTTACGAAGTTTGTAAACATCTTAATTGTATGCGGCCACTTAGCGGATCCCTTTCTCCTAAGCGTCTGATGGTACTGGGAGTGCACACATTCCTAGCACGTATTGAACGACTAACACCCTTGCAGTGTGAAGGCCATGCTCCACCAGTTTGAGCCGGACAGCTCCATCTCATTGACTATATATAGAAGTCACAAGTCGGTCCCCTCTACGTGCTGAAACACGTCCTCTGCAGTCACAGGCACAACCTCGGAGGGAAGGCATCAAGCCTAAACCCAAGGAACCAATAACAGTGGTTCATTGGTACAACCTTGGTGTTGAGGATCCTAGCCAGCCAATCACAGTAATTCATTGGTCCAACCTTGGTGTTGAGGATCCTAGCCAGCCAATCACAGTGGTTCATTGGTCCAACCTTGGTGTTGAGGATCCTAGCTAGCCAATCACAGTGGTTCATTGGTCCAACCTTGGTGTTGAGGATCCTAGCCAGCCAATCACAGTGGTTCATTGGTCCAACCTTGGTGTTGAGGATCCTAGCTAGCCAATCGGAGTGGTTCATTGGTCCAACCTTGGTGTTGAGGATCCTAGCTAGCTTATCACAGCGCAAAGAAATCACATCTTCTGGCACTGATTTAACCAAACACTCCTGCTACATGGATAAACCTCCGCTCTTACATAGGATACTAGGAAGCCATTTAGTCTGTTGTGCTTCCTCCCATTAGTTCTATAGCCATGAGTATGTTGAGATTTACCTGTCGTTAGCCTTTAGCCGTTTACTTGGGTAAGCTTACCGCAAAGTCGTGTTTGTGGTAATCACAGCAGGTGAGGCGAGGGAGTGCAGATATGTGACAGCCCTGTTTCCATGTCTGAGTGACCTTTCTTACTGGCTGATAACCACCCAGAGGACCACAGAATCCCAGGCTCTCTAAATGTCAGCTGCTCCTCCATCAGAGAATACTGATAAGGTTTCGGTTTGTGTATTTGGGCCCTCGAAGGCCATCTGTGCGATCGATGATGTCACGCTGTCGGGAAAACCCCGGGAAAAAGGTCAGTGCGCGCTGGGGGTGGGGTTCGGGTTCAGGGCGGAGTCCCTAGTTTCCAGTCTGCCCCCCCCCCCCCACACACACACACACACACGCACACACTTCAAACAACGCTGTGGTCGTTAATTCTATTTCTTCTTCGAATCAATCGTCTTTTTTCTAAATGGAGTCAAACGCCAACCCGTCCCACCTTTTAGCTCCCCCCTCCCCTCACAGTGTCAGATATTCAGTTCAAAGAGACGTTTGAGAGAGAGAGAGAGAGAGAGAGAGAGAGAGAGAGAGAGAGAGAGAGAGAGAGAGAGAGAGAGAGAGAGAGAGAGAGAGAGAGAGAGAGAGAGAGAGAGAGAGAGAGAGAGAGAGAGAGAGAGAGAGAGAGAGAGAGAGAGAGGAGGGAGGGAGGGAGGGAGGGGGAGGGAGGGAGAGAGGGGGGGGAGGGAGAGAGGGGGGGGGGAGGGGGGGGAGAGAGGAGAGAGAGAGAGAGAGAGAGAGAGAGAGAGAGAGAGAGAGAGAGAGAGCGCTGTCCGTGGTGCTGAAATAAGACCACAGCACAAAGGCCTGCTGGGTTACTATGGCTACAGCTGTCTGTATCCTTAAAATAACTATTCTTTCTCTCACTCACTCACTCACTGGCTCACTCACTCACTCTCGCTTTCTCTCTCTCTCACCCCCCACTGACTACATTATGAAAGGAAAAAACCCTGACAGCATTGCAGTGATGTATTGAAATGATTGACAGGCGGCTGCACCTATAGGACTTCCGGAGAACTACTGCCACACAAATCCACACACACATGCACAATCGCACACACACACACACACACATTCCCTCACACACACTCACTAACTCAGTGCTACCTCGCAGTGCTCCACTCGAAGCGAAGGTTATGCTCGGACGTGGGTGAGCTTCGTTATAAACAGTATTTGCATCGCAACACTTCAAACTAGTTTACCGTTGAGCCAGGCAGAGGCTACTCTGTGACTGAGGAGGAAACATAGGCCACTGCCGGACAGTTGTGTTGGGAACCGTGCTAGCGTCGGGGTTCGGTACCGTGGTTCCCTCCCGGTTCCCCGTCAGTACACACACGTTCTGTTATTTTGAAGCTCTTGTCCACTCTCACCCCTCTCGGTAAACCTTGCCACTAGTTACTACTTCATGGCTCCGAACATCCTTACTGTACCGACAGCGATATAGTATTTATTTTTCTTCTGACGAATGTACTGATTGTAAGTCGCTTTGGATAAAAACGACTTTTTTTAAGGGCAATGCCCTTAAGGTGAATGTACATGTAAATGGTTTGGTTCTGTTATTTTGAACCTCTTGTCAACCATTTGCCAAACCTTGCCGCTATTTACTACTTTGTGGATCAGTAGCAGACACCTCTGTCCTAAGTGCATACTTATTTTAGCAAACACAATTAAAGGTGCTCAAGATCATTTATAAGTTAGCCATTAGTGAGTTAACATCGCACCGATGGATCAATCTCCAGTGGACTGTGTCTGTCTCTGTATCAGCCAAACTGGATTTGAGACAGCTCCCTGCTCATTTCTGACCAATCAGGTATTTGGTTTCAAAATGTCTCTCCCGTCCGCTCTCTCTATTGACAACTTTTGAATCTCACCTAAATCACCTTTAACTCACATACACACACATACAGCCCCATTAGCTCATATACATCACCTTTACCTCACCCGCATCACCTTTAACTCACATCCAGCCCCTTTAACTCACATACAGCACCTTTAACTCACCTACGTCCCCTTTACCTCACCTACATCACCTTTAACTCACCTACAGCACCTTTAACTCACCTACGTCCCCTTTAAGTCACATACATCACCTTTAACATAATACGTCACCTTTAACTCACCTACGTCCCCTTTAAGTCACATGCATCCCCTTTAACATAATACGTCACCTTTACCTCACCTACATCACCTTTACCTCCCTTACATCACCTTTAACTCACCTACGTCCCCTTTAAGTCACATACATCACCTTTAAAATAATACGTCACCTTAACCTCACCTACATCACCTTTACCTCACCTACATCACCTTTAACTCACCTACGTCCCCTTTAAGTCACATACATCACCTTTAACATAATACGTCACCTTTAACACACCTACATCACCTTTAACTCACCTACAGCACCTTTAACTTACATACATCACCTTTAACTCACCTACAGCACCTTTAACTCACATACATCACCTTTAACATAATACGTCACCTTTAACTCACCTACATCACCTTTAACTCACATACATCACCTTTAAGGAGCAGGTAGTGCAGGGCAGACTGCGGACCCCGGGGTTCAAACCCAGAACATTTTCCTATAGAGGGTGTCTAACCATGACTGCTAGACTAGCCTTGCCCCCCCCCCCCCCCCCCCCCCCCCCGAGGTGTGCTTTAATGGTCCACCCCCCCCCCCCCCCTTGGTCCTCCAGAGCCATGGACCGGTGGTGTGGTCACCGGTGGCGTTAGCGGTAGCGGCGGCGGCGGTGGCAGGGGGAGCTACGCCCGGGTCGCCACGGCGTTCAGCGAGTCCTCCTCCATTCACAGCATCGACACCTTCCTCCACCCGGCAGGGGCGCCGTCCCCCCCGGGGCCCGCACGGACCCCCCGCCAAAGGGGACGGGGGCCCCCCGAAGACCTCTGGAGGGAGGAGG